>NC_136712.1:19348072-19385572 GCF_947650265.1 Symphodus melops
CAACCTGTCTGGATCCTCCCAATGCATGCTGGGTAAAGCTTGGGCCCCCTGCGACCCGCACAGGATGAGCGCTGTGGAGGAAGAGGAAGGACGTTCTTGGAGAGTTATTGTTTTTTAAGGACAGGTCGCTCCTAGAATCTCACTGTGAAGGGATTTTTTTCTCTTCCATGCCGGCGGTCAATCCGTCAGCGTACGTGTGGAGTTTTTCAAACAGCACATTTCTGTCTTCAGTGTGAAACTCCTCATATTCATAATTTCCCCCGTGACTTCCCTCCCGTCCGTTTCCTTTTTCTCCAACAACCATCTCAGCAAGTTTCCCTCCTTCAAAGACACACGCTCGCTAAATAACATTATGCAACACGCTGAAAGTCTCAAAGTCCACCGATCTGCGGCGCTACCAGACCGCTGGTCAGGGCGCCGTCCAGCCAGGAAGCCCTGCAGCGTCCTGTATGACCTACTTCACACGCTCCTAATGATTCACACACACACACAGACTTGATGTTTTAAATGAACAGACGAATGTGTGGAACGAACACACGGCGTCCGCTCAGCTTTACCTTTACTGGAAATCAAAAGAAGGGAAGCGTGCGATCCAGCTTTCCTGCAGCACAGAGCGTTTGTGAGGCTGTCAGAGGTCAAAGGTCACACTTCCATGATGTCTCATTTCCACAGCTGACTCTTAGGTTTATCTTTCTCCCTTCATTTACAGGACAGAGGCTGATCAAACGATGAGCTCTCTCACTTCTCCTGCTGTGACAGAGAGGATGGATTACACACCTCACCGTAAAAACACACACACACACTCCTTTAAGGGAACTCCTGATGTTCTCTACAGATCTATGAGCTCACTCTGTCATATACTGTACATACATGTGACTCTCTCCCTCTCTCTCTCTCTCTCTTTTTCTCTCTCTGTCTCTCTCCGTCTCTCTCTGTCTCTCTCTCTCTCTCTCTCTGTCTCTCTCTCTCTCTCCTCTCTCTCTCTCTCTCTGTCTCTCTCTGTCTCTCTCTCTCTCTCTCTCCTCTCTCTCCTCTCTCTCTCTCTCTCTCTCTCTTCTCTCTCTCTCTCCTCTCTCTCTCTCTGTCTGTCTCTGTCTCTGTCTCTCTCTCTCTCCATTTCTCTCTCTCTCTCTCCTTTTCTCTCTCTCTCTCTCCTTTTCTCTCTCTGTCTCTCTCTCTCTCTCCTTTTCTCTCTCTCTCTCTCCTTTTCTCTCTCTGTCTCTCTCCTTTTCTCTCTCTCTCTCTCCTTTTCTCTCTCTGTCTCTCTCTCTCTCTCCTTTTCTCTCTCTCTCTCTCCTTTTCTCTCTCTGTCTCTCTCTCTCTCTCCTTTTCTCTCTCTGTCTCTCTCTCTCTCTCTCCTTTTCTCTCTCTGTCTCTCTCTCTCTCTCTCCTTTTCTCTCTCTGTCTCTCTCTCTCTCTCCTTTTCTCTCTCTGTCTCTCTCTCTCTCTCTCCTTTTCTCTCTCTGTCTCTCTCTCTCTCTCTCCTTTTCTCTTTCTGTCTCTCTCTCTCTCTCCTTTTCTCTCTCTCTCCCTCTTAAACACAGTTTGACCTCGGTTTCATTTCAGCCCACATGGTGTTCAGCCTCTGTTCCTGCAGCCCACAGCAGCTCCCACTCACACTGCACGAACACACACACGCACACATACACACGCACACATACACACGCACACATACACACGCACACACAGACAGACAGACAGACAGACAGACAGACAGACAGACAGACAGACAGACAGACAGACAGACAGACAGACAGACAGACAGACAGACAGAGAGACAGACAGACAGACAGACAGACAGACAGACAGACAGACAGACAGACAGAGTGTGTCTGAGTCTTAACGTGTCTTTAGTCCCATCACACTTATTTTGGGTTTCACTGTTTTACTGGGAGCAACGTGAATCTTCACTCCTCCTCTGACTCTGTGCAGCTTTTAGTCATATGCACAGTGGCACTAAGGTCAGCTCTGTGCCCTCACAGTGAGGAGGTTGCTGGTTTGAATCCCACGTTCATGTGTGCATGATGGCTGCAATGAGCTTCAGGCATCTGTTTGGAGCATCAGCTGTGCAAACAGGCCGTTTGGAGATGTTCCCTTCATGACATCACAAAGGGCAGTAGCCCCTCCCCCAGGTGGGTGACCCTCCCACAGCTAGGTGTTTGTTCTGCCCTCTGAGTCTGCCTTCTCACCGTAAACAATAGGACATGGAGCCAGAAAGCAGCGAGTACACCCGAGCCCTTCCAGAGAGGGGGCGTGGTCAGACACAGCTCATTTACATATTTAAAGCTACAGACACAGAAACAGCCTGTTCTGAGCAGGGCTGAAATAGAGGGGTTTATAGACATGATCAAATACAGGATCAGAGTGGATTTACAACAACACACTTCACACACATGATGAAGAGGAGCGAGGACACTGATTTCACCTGAAGAAGAGGAGGAGGAGATCATGTGACCTTTAGTGTCCTTTGGGATCCCACGGCCCGACATCTGTTTTATTATTATAAAATATAAATGAGAATGCTCGGGGAAGTTTGGTTCAAACAAAAAGTGTTTCCTGAAAAGAAAAGTAAGAAAGGAAAAGTTTGAGAGCTCAGTAAGAACTGAGTGAAAAAGTTGAAGAGGGAAAGAAAGAGTAAAGAGAGAGTTTTTAATAAACATAAAGCAACTAAAGTGAAACGAACTCCTTGGAGGAAGTTCAGTCGGATATGAAGAGAGTGGAGCTGCATGCCTGATTGATTTTCACAGAGAGACCAAACTGAAGTTGAAAGTAATTTTAAGCTGGAAGTTGGTAATGGGCATAAGTGATACGGAGAGTAAATGAATCAGAGGCGTGCGCTCTGACTGGGTGGGATTCATTCTGCTGGAGGTGCTGAGTTAATGTCGTTTTCAGAAGGTAATTCAGTTGAGAACAACGCTGCCTTATCTGCGAGTCTTTTCTGGCGGCCCGTGTGCTCTCAGCTGTGATACGCTCAGGAATAATAACCTCGGCTTTCTGAACGACCTCCAACTTACCTCCTCTGTAGGAATCCAAATCCAAGTCAAACTGTTTTAATGACCAACAATAAGTGCCATCTGAAACTTTCTGTGCTGCAGGCGTCCACGGATCAGACTCGGACAGGCCGGCACAGAGTGTGAGAAGGCCTCGGTGTCGTCCAGCTCACCTGCAGAGACAGACAGGGACTAAATCATATCTTTTAAAAAGACTTGAACTCCAGCAGACGGCTGAAAGCATCACGGGCCTGTCAAAGAGGATGAGCAGCAGTTTAGAGAGAGAGGAAAGGATTTCAGTGGATTTACAGAGGACACCTGACGGATGACGAACACGCACAGCTTAAAGTTACATACACAAACTTTGTGACATATTTTGAAAACTCTGCAGGTCAATTAAAGATGCAACCGACCAGCCAATGAGAGCGCAGCAGGTGAGTTGAGCAGATTGATTGGATGAGAGTCAAAGTGGAGAATATGAGAGACGGACAGATGATGCAGGTATGAAAGGGTCTATTTAAGAGCGTTTGCAGGTTTGAGGTCAGGATGAAGCTGGAAGTTAAGGAAACAAACTTTTCTCCTCTTTATCTTCTGTGTTTGATTTGGTGCTGCCTGTCTTTAATCATTTTACACACACAGCTCTCCGACATGTCATGATGCAAACACTCACACATTTATTGGTGTGTTGAAGAATCACAGAAGACTTCCAACACTGTCCCTCAAATCTCTGCGTTTTAACTCGACATGATTCTTTGTGTCACACACACACACACACACACACACACACACACACACACACACACACACACACACACACACACCCCCGTCTGTCAGCTGAGAGCGAGACGGATCAGCTCCCCCGGAGGTCTGCTATAATCCTACGGCCATGTGGTGTGTGTGTGTGTGTGTGTGTGTGTGTGTGTGTGTGTGTGTGTGTGTGTGTGTGTGTTGGCCTAAAAAACGACCAGTTAGTCAACCCATAACTAATTGTTCCTCACCGTTTGATGTCCTAACTGCCTCTTTTGAAGTGTGGTAGCTCTGTGTGTGTGCGTGCGTGTGTGTGCGTGCGTGTCTGTCTGTGTTTGTCTGTGTGTCTGTCTGTGTGTGTGTGTGTCTGTCTGTGTGTGTGTGTGTGTGTGTGTGTGTGTCTGTCTGTGTGTGTCTGTCTGTCTGTGTGTGTGTGTGTGTACTACACAGAGATCCATATGTGTGATTAGTGCTGTGGCTCTGTGGGGAGAGATAACTGCTGCCAGCTGGTCACCCCCACAGAGACTTCAGCTCGCGTGCTGAACTTTATGAGTGTGTGTTCACTAAGTGTGTGTGTGTGTGTGTGTGTGTGTGTGTGTTGTCTGTGGGATAATCAGTATGACTCACACACTGGGACGTCTCAGTTTCCTGCGCTTCTACAATAAGTTGATCCTCAGCTGGCTCTGCATTAATTTAAAGAGTAGAAGAAGAGAAAGGTCCTGCTGAGGCTGAATCTGTTCACGGTGTTCTGACTGTATTTCCTGTATTAAGTTCACATCAGTGTATCTCCTGTCTGCTCCTGCACGGACACTTCAGCAGTGAACATGTCGGTGGCTGCTGCAGGAAACCTTCCAGGGCACATTTATCTGATCCAGCTGCTGTGGTTGCCTCACATTGTTTCCACACCTCGAGATCGATTGCTCTGGTCTGAATCATGGACCAGTTTGTCCCATTGTTGCATAATTACCTCCAGTTTGGTTCACATGGGGACATTTAGAGGAGGACCTGATGAACAGCTGCCTCATGATGAGAAGGGTCGTCTTCGTACGTGAGATCATTTGTGTTCTTTAAAGACAGGTGGATTCTAGATAAAACAAAGATATCCAAAGCCCTGTAATCTGTAGGATAAAATCCTTCCATAGACCCAAAGCTACACAGCATTGAATATCCAGAGTGAATGTTAAAGTGAATGCTAACATGTGAAACACCTTCCTGCAGAGCAGCCGGCTCCTGACACAAGGCTCCTCTCAGATCATGAGTCATGAATCATGTTCTCAGGGGAGCGTGTCCGCCTCCTCTGCTCTATCACAAACCATCCAAGCTTCTGTTTGGTCTTTTTGGGACCTGAGGCACACAGAGCCGTGCTGTGCTGAGGCGTTCTGAGCACTCAGTCCTCGGGCCGTGACATTTGATGACGAGGGGCCGCTGGGCGGTTGTGTCGGCGGGGCAGGAGCAGGGCAGACATCGCCACGAGGGGCTTCAAGGAAAGAACACGAGAGGAATGTCAATACTGCTAAATACCAAGTGTGTCTCTATCGATCTGTGTGTGTGTGTGTGTGTGTGTGTGTGTGTGTGTGTGTGTGTGTGTGTGTGTGTGTGTGTAGGCCAGGTGTGAGGTTGAGGACAGACATGACAAGCTCTCAGTGTTCTTAAAATAACTTGAGGTCAAAGAAAGTTCCAGAGCCACAGAAGAACACGGGGAGCTAATGCTAACGCTAATGCTAACGCTAATGCTAACTGACGTTTAATGACGTCAGTCTGGGACGTACGAAGCAGCTCAAACATCCTTATTCATCTGGAGTCGATAAAATCCCTCATGTCAGCCGCTGCCTGAAACGCTTCATTTCTGACGCTGTCTCTTTAAGGCCCGCCTCCACACCGACTCACTCTCCTCCGATTGGCCCGTGGGGCTGAAAATATGAAAAATACTTCCAATCTGTCAACGATGCTGTTTGGCGACATAAATGAAAGGAGCTGACTGACAGACTTTGAATTTGCTGATGATGATAAATGATGAAACTCACAGTAACAAAAGGAAATGATCATTATCGGAGGTGATGTCACCTCGGGGAGAAACACGAGTCTGCAATATTTGGGTCAGAACCTGAGGACGGTTGCTTCATGATGTTTTCATATTGTCATCTTTTAATGAAGAATATCTTTCCTGAATTTCCCTCGGGATCAATAAAGTATCTATCTATCTATCTATCTATCTTTTCCCCTGAACCTGGAGCACGGTGTGCGGTTCATGTGGTCGTTATTCCACGTCTGGACTGTCGATGTTCTTACTGTATCTGTGGATCATCAGCTTCCCTCTCCCTCCTCTTTACGCTGCTCTCCGACATGAAAAGAAGGAACACGACACAAAGACGACACAAAGACGACACAAAGCTCCGCTCAGCCTCAGACTGCTGAGACGACAGAGAATCAACTTTCTCACCATGCTGAAGATCCGGAGACGGAGGAGCAGCAACACTTTCTCAGTTTTACCACAAAATGCAAAAGAATACTTCACCCACCGCGTCAGTCTGTAAAGCTTTCTGCGTTCTAACCTCTCTCACTGTAGCTTCAGTGTTTACCCAGCTCTGCATGTGGTGGACACTGTAGCTTCAGTGTTTAGCCAGCTCTGCATGTGGTGGACACTGTAGCTTCAGTGTTTAGCCAGCTCTGCTTGTGGTGGACACTGTAGCTTCAGTGTTTAGCCAGCTCTGCATGTGGTGGACACTGTAGCTTCAGTGTTTAGCCAGCTCTGCATGTGGTGGACACTGTAGCTTCAGTGTTTAGCCAGCTCTGCATGTGGTGGACACTGTAGCTTCAGTGTTTAGCCAGCTCTGCATGGGTCTGTAAAGCTTTCTGCGTTCTAACCTCTCTCCATGTTTCATCTCCAACATTGATCCTAGTTTGAGCAGCTTTCTGCTGCTGGAGCTTATTAGAAACATGCAGAGGCTTTTTAGCTCGGGTACAATCACTTCTATCTGAAGCAGTTCCACTGCCCGCTTCCATCGCTGCAACACCTGTTCACCTGATAACTGCTCTCATATCTGGCAAACCCAGGGGCGTCCAAAACGGCCTTCAAAGCCCCGCCTACCTTCTCTGGTCCAATCAGATCCAGAGCATTCAGGAGCAGAATCTAAAGTTAGAAGGAGGACATACTGGCTGCTGCATTGTTGTCAGAGAAGCTTCAACACAGCAGGTTTCCTTCATGATCACAGAGGAGGAGAGCAGCTCTCTGATTGGCTGATTGATCACAGAGGAAGAGGGCAGCTCTCTGATAGGCTGATTGATCACAGAGGAAGAGGGCAGCTTTCTGATAGGCTGACTGATCACAGAGGAAGAGGGCAGCTCTCTGATTGGCTGATTGATCACAGCGAGAGAGAGCAGCTCTCTGATTGGTCCTTTAAGACAGCTTGTTGCTCAGACTGTGTTAAAGCAGCTTTGAGACACCTGATAAGGATTTCTTCTTCTTGGTTTGGTGCTGATGGTGGAGCTTCCTTTACAGACGAAGGATCGTACCAAGTCCTCTGACAGCAGGGGGCGACACTGATAACCTCTGAGATTTCATGTTATTTTCAAATCAGCATGAATTCCTCTGTAATCAGACCGTTCGGCTCCGTGGACTCCGTGTTCTGTGTTCAGGCTTTTCAGAATGATGGATTCACTCTTGAGCGGGCAGAAATCAACGGGCTGGACCCCCGCGCTCCGACGGACGACGTGCAGCACTCAGCGGCACTCTGTGGCTGTGAAGTTCAGCAATAACATCATACAGCCAGAGGCCACATTATTCCATCAGTGTGTGTGTGTGTGTGTGTGTGTGTGTGTGTGTGTGTGTGTGTGTGTGTGAGAGTTAGATTAGTATTCTGCATGTGTGCATGCAGCTCTCATTTTTATGGTTTTAAAATAGCCGCATTAACAACAAGAGGACTTGGCGTGACCTTTAAACGGAAGACGCTCAGTGGCCTTGGTGCATTTCAAGCAGATGGTTCAGACTGAGCGGCTCGGGCCGGACCTCTCATTAGCCCGTGTGCTGCTCACGTCACACTGAGCTTTCATCCTGGAGACCAACATGATGACTGTAATGAGTCCCTCTCTGCAGCCAGCACCACATTCCCCCGACGAAGAGACGCAAAGACGGCACACACACAAGGTATCCATATTTCCACATCATCAACGGGTCAGAACAACGATGCAGTCTCAGAACTCAAACTCATGTCTCCTCTTATCAAGAACCATGAAAAGCTGTCTTTGACTCCCTCAGCACTGAGTCATCGATGACAGAGCCGAGTGTTTGTGAACACCAGACTTTCATTTTAAAACTCTCCTGTCGTGTCACAACGCTGGACGTGTGCCGGAGAAATCCCAGGATGAGTCAGCAGAGGGCGCTAAGTGTTCATAACGATGTTGAGCATCAAAAACCAGAATGTCAGAAACAACCACACGGTTTCACCTCGTAAACGAGTCCACGTTCAGCTCAGAGCTGCACAGTTCAAGAGTCAGTCAGACGACCTTAAACCATGGCGTTCAAGGCTAACCTCCCCGACACGCTAAGCTAACAGTCTTCAGTGTTACTGAGCCTGGCTTTAGTCACGTGAGCGCCAGAGAAGCTAACAGCTGATGGGTTCAGAGGTCAAGAAAAGGTCAGCCCCTCCTGGTTTGTCGATCTGTGTCCGTTAAATGAGCAGAATCCTTTTTTTCACATCCTGAAGAGACGTTCAGATCTGAGCGTCACCGTCTCATCACAACGCGCTGAAAAAATCTGTTTATCTGTTGTTTCCTCCTCGGCGGCTCAACTCTCAGGAGACGCGGCAGATTTCTTCCTGTTCTCCGCCCTGAGAAGTTCCTCCTTCTCCAAACAGACGAGGAGGAAATTGTTTCCTCACTTGAAATGCACTTTTAAGAGGAAGACTGACGGAGTGGAGCCTTTGAGGATCAAACTTCAAGAGAGCGTAGATGTAAGCGCAGGAAGTTTTGAGATGGGAGAGGCTCATCCTCTGATAAAAAATTCAAGCCTCGACGTTCAGAGAAACGTTGGCGAGAGAGAATCAACGTCTACCTCGGCTGTCTTCATTATCAGAGAGGGTGCGAGCCGAGGGAGAAGCCGGAGAGAGAATTCATCCAGAAGTCAAGAAGACGACTCATTTTCTCCAGTTGCATCTGCGTGTAGCTGAGTAAAGGTCAGGCTCCTTTTCCTCTAAACTGTGAAATGTTCAACTCAATCTGCCTCTTGAGTCAGACGGCTTTCACATCTTCATCCTCTTCAGTCTCAGTCAGTCTGTCGTCTCTCATCAGCAGGAGAAGGAGCGAGCTGCAAACCTCCTGGAGGACGACTGAGGGAAGGCAGGAAACCACTTCAACTTACAAAAAGCTGTGAGACGCTGCAGCCCGTCCAGCAGAGTCACACGTCTGCAGACCCTGAGACACCTACTGGTCCAGACAGATCCCTTCATGAGTGGTTCGCGTGGAGGCTGCAGTCTTCAACGCGGGCGGCCTGGGTTCAAATCCGGCATCCCGCATGTCGATCCCCACTCTCTCTCTCCTGATTTACGTCTCTGTCCACTGTCCCCTGTCCCGTCCCTCGGATAAAGACAGAAAGAAGCAGCTGCTTCTTCTTCACTCACTAAACTCTGAATTTGGAAAAACAGGACTGACTGACTTTTATTTACTAAAACAACAAAGTTACTGTCGTAGGTCAGCGGCGTGCTCCGGAGCGGCGTTGAGAGTGGGAGAGTTGAGAGTCCTGCAGGTCTAAAGAGTCATCAGATGACAGCTGATTGGTTGACACATGAACAGGCTCTCATGGAGGGACAGGGGTGTATTTCTCTCGTGCAGAGACGCGTGTGGACGCTTCGTCTCAGCGAGGTGCTGACTTATTTATAGAGATTCAGTGAATCAAACAACGGTTAGTGCGTGACTTTATAACATGTCGTGTAAACAAGGAGAATCCACGCTGCAGCCGAGCGTCATCATTTCATTAAAGTTTCAACTGTGATTATTTATTCATGTCATCAAATGACTGTTTTGCTCATTAAATTATCTCGCCTCACAGCTCGTGTTCAACATGGATATACTTCTTATGATCTCATGTGCACAGTTTACCCAACCACAGCCAAGTGTCCTCTGAGGGTCTGTCCTCTGAGGGTCCGTCCTCTGAGGGTCCTTCCTCTGAGAGTCCTTCCTCTGAGGGTCCTTCCTCTGAGGGTCCTTCCTCCGAGGGTCCGTCCTCTGAGGGTCCTTCCTCTGAGGGTCCTTCCTCTGAGGGTCCGTCCTCTGAGGGTCCTTCGTCCGAGGCTCTGTCCTCTGAAGGTCCTTCCTCTGAGGGTCCTTCCTCTGAGGGTCCTTCCTCCGAGGGTCCTTCCTCCGAGGGTCCGTCCTCCGAGGGTCCTTCCTCCGAGGGTTTTTCCTCCGAGGGTCCTTCCTCCGAGGGTCCGTCCTCTGAGGGTACTTCCTCTGAGGGTCCTTCCTCCGAGGGTCCGTCCTCTGAGGGTCCTTCCTCCGAGGGTCCGTCCTCTGAGGGTCCTTCGTCCGAGGCTCTGTCCTCTGAGGGTCCTTCGTCCGAGGCTCTGTCCTCTGAGGGTCCTTCGTCCGAGGCTCTGTCCTCTGAGGGTCCTTCCTCTGAGGGTCCTTGCTCTGAGGGTCCGTCCTCTGAGGGTCCTTCCTCTGAGGGTCCGTCCTCTTAGGGTCCTTCCTCTGAGGGTCCGTCCTCTGAGGGTCCTTCCTCTGAGGGTCCTTCCTCTGAGGGTCCGTCCTCTTAGGGTCCTTCCTCTGAGGGTCTGTCCTCTGAGGGTCCTTCCTCTGAGGGTCCTTCCTCCGAGGTTCCTTCCTCTGAGGGTCCTTCCTCTGAGGGTCCGTCCTCTGAGGGTCCTTCCTCTGAGGGTCCGTCCTCTGAGGGTCCTTCCTCTGAGGCTCTGTCCTCTGAGGGTCCTTCCTCCGAGGGTCCGTCCTCCGAGGGTTCGTCCTCTGAGGGTCCGTTCTCTGAGGGTCCTTCCTCTGAGGCTCTGTCCTCTGAGGGTCCTTCCTCTGAGGGTCCTTCCTCTGAGGGTCCGTCCTCTGAGGGTCCGTCCTCTGAGGGTCCGTCCTCTGAGGGTCCGTCCTCTGGCCTGTATACAGACAGCAGCACAGGTGTGATTCAAGAAGTACAAAGCTGATTTGACAATGATCCATGATGTCATCACAGGTAGACTGACCACGAGCGACCCGAGTGTGACACAATGATTGAGTTTGTCTGATATCAAGCTCGTTTTTTCATAATAGCAGGGAAAAGAACTACACGACCCACAATCAGAACGTCCCAGCGATGTCTCTGATTGGCTGAGCTTTCCGTATCTGTATGTAAACAGGAAGCTTCACTAGCAGGCTAGCTAGTGAAGCGACTTAGCTAGCCAACAAGACATGTAACTAACACAATGACAGTGACTGACATTTAAGAAGAGACTGCACATTTGCAATGGATTGTGGGAAGTGTAGTTCCTTGTTTCACAGTCGTGTACCCTATCTTTACCTTTTTCTGTTTTTTAACGCAGTTTTTGCACCAAATCAAATGATTTATAGTCACCAGTATTGGGGGAGCCGGTTGTCATGGTTACAGGCTTTAATCTGTTGAATTAAGGATGCTGTAAAGATTTAAACAGGAAATTTACTTCCATAACCAGAGCTGCCAAAAAAGCTGGCGGTCAGTGTTAAAAAATGAGCTGAAAGTGCGTGGTGCATTCAGGGACGGCTGGATTGTCTGTGATTTGCTCACACGACTGTGATTCATTTATAGGAACAAATAAAGAAAGGTCTGAGCCCAGATGAGCCGTTTGAGGGGATGAATAAAACAGTTGGACGGCATATTAAAAGATTTATTAAAGACTGAAGAACAGTTTCATATTTGATGGAATTATTCATTCAAATGTTCCTTCAGTGTCGTCGAGCTGCCAGTCACAGCCAGTTTGTCCTTTTTAAGAAATCTAAAGTCTGACACAGCACAACAGAGGTCTGGTGCCTTGCTCAAGGTCAGCACAGCAGAGCTTGGGAAGTTCCCTAAACGAGAACAACTTCCGTATTTTGATCCACAATGGGACTAGAACCAGCAACCCTTCAGTTCCCAACACAACAGACGAAGCTCCTGCCGCCACACGGACACATCACGGAACAATTGTGCACAATGTGAAAACACTCAAAGTCACTTCTGCCACAGGTAAGAGACAACTCCAAGATGGCGTCAGTAAAACCTCTACATGATGACATCATCAGGTACCGAGGTCTCGCCTGTTCTCTGCATGTGTGTGTGTGTGTGTGTGTGTGTAAATAACAGCTGGAGGTATCATCATAACCAGAGAGGATGTTGGAGTCTCTGAGCCTGAAGCAGACAAACAGACATGTTGGCTCTGTTCTTGTTTTGGTTGAGATCTGAGCTGAAGGGAACTTCAGGTGGTCGTCACATGACAGACAGCGTTATAATCCAGAGATAAATCATGTAGAAACAACTTTAATGTACTCGATGATGATGAGAGACGAACAAGAGGATGAAATCTGCTCAAACTTCACCTCCACACGTAGGTCTCTGCATATTATTCCATCTGCACTCATTTCATATCAGACGGTAGAGGTGGCGTGCAGACAGTCTGTAGAGACGGTAGAGGTGGCGTGCAGACAGTCTGTAGAGACGGTAGAGGTGGCGTGCAGACAGTCTGTAGAGGTGGCGTGCAGACAGTCTGTAGAGGTGGCGTGCAGACAGTCTGTAGAGGTGGCGTGCAGACAGTCTGTAGAGACGGTAGAGGTGGCGTGCAGACAGTCTGTAGAGGTGGCGTGCAGACAGTCTGTAGAGGTGGTAGAGGTGGCGTGCAGACAGTCTGTAGAGGTGGCGTGCAGACAGTCTGTAGAGGTGGCGTGCAGACAGTCTGTAGAGACGGTAGAGGTGGCGTGCAGACAGTCTGTAGAGGTGGCGTGCAGACAGTCTGTAGAGGTGGCGTGCAGACAGTCTGTAGAGGTGGTAGAGGTGGCGTGCAGACAGTCTGTAGAGACGGTAGAGGTGGCGTGCAGACAGTCTGTAGAGGTGGCGTGCAGACAGTCTGTAGAGGTGGCGTGCAGACAGTCTGTAGAGGTGGCGTGCAGACAGTCTGTAGAGATGGCGTGCAGACAGTCTGTAGAGGTGGCGTGCAGACAGTCTGTAGAGATGGCGTGCAGACAGTCTGTAGAGGGTTTTTGGAGGTCAGATCTGGGATCAGTTCAGATGCAGCCTGCATGATGATCGCAGCCTTTTAGCAGTTATTTAGTGCACATTGTTTTATTTTAATAATTCATACAGAGCCTGAGGCTGCTTTGTTTTGCATTCCTGATGGAGGAATTCTCAAAGACCCTCACAATGCTGCGCGGGGGGGGGGGGGGGGGGCACAAACGCCCGTGCACAACAATGATCTTTAATACCTCACAAAGTTCATCCCACAAACAGGAAGAAAGAAGACACTGAATGTCTCAGAGAGAGGCTCTCTAAACTAAAGAGGACAGATATGAACAGCGTGTCGACTGATAGCCTGGCCGCCGTCGTGTCTTCAAAGAGTCTACAGACGGAGGGTCTCGAGTCCTGGTCCAGTTAAATCCTCTTTAAAAATCTGTCTGCATCACTTGAGGACGTGAAAAGATAAAAAAACAATGAAGCATCACTCACAGGAAGTTATTAAGGTTAGAGCCTCCACGAGCTAACCGTGGAGCTAACCGTGGAGCTAACCGTGGAGCTAACCGTGGAGCTAACTGTGGAGCTAACCGTGGAGCTAACTGTGGAGCTAACCGTGGAGCTAACCGTGGAGCTAACCGTGGAGCTAACCGTCAGCACCGCACCTGAAGTCAAGTGCACTGGTTCCTAAACCGAGTGAACTCCGCCCCTTTCAACATTTCTTGTTTCAGCCTTTAGACGATGCAGTCCGTTAGAATCTGCACCAAACAGATCAGGCCGGGTGCGTCTCGCTGCAAAGACAACACGCATGGATGTCAAACTACGAGCTGCTGTGACTGGACCTGGACCTGGACCTGGACCTGGACGCCCTCATGAAGGTGGTCAGTTGAGGCGGTTTGGGCTTCTGATCAGAACACATCCTGGTCTCCTGTCTTTGGAGGTTTTGTGGGCATGGTAGACCCAGAGTTCAGAGGAGGGATCACGTACCCTATCAGGGGTCGTGACCCCTCAGGAGGATCAGGAAAACACTGCTGCTGCCACGCGACCCTGCCCCAGGTCTCCTCTTCTTTTCAGAGAGAGTAAAACTGACAGCTCCAAACAGCAAAGACTCTGCTGAATCCAAACGCCTCCCATCACTCACAGAGAGCCGCTCAGGAGCTCGTTCAGCGAGCAGAGAGACGTGTTTGATAAAAACAGCTGCTGTTTGAGGCAGAATTACAAATGCTTTAAATCTGGCTCCCACTGTCTCAGTCGTACATGTGTAATCTGAAACATTACAGTGTTTCCCTCTGAACACACACACACACACACACACACACACACACTCCCCGTCAGGTCCAATAAATGCACTCCATAACGTTATGCAATGAGACGAGGTTTGTGGGTAAGTTCATCCTGACAGGAGTCAGTCCAGTTCTGTTTCTGATCCTCCTCCTGTGTTCACCTCGAGTGTCAAGTCCCCGCCCCTAATTACCTGCACCTGTGTCTCCTGTCTGTCTTCATGTGAGAGACGTGTGCTAATGAGCTAAACAGAGCCAGTAACTTCAAGCTGCATGCACACAGTGCAGAGGAGGATGGACATGTTATTATCACAGCCCTGCACTAACACACTGAAGCAGCTTCCCATCGTGTCCCTGAGATTCAAATCTCCCGCTAGCAGCAGCTAGCATCAAGAGGGGGAAGCGTCTGAGCGTGACATCACAGCGCCGCCGTGGGACGAGAGCCTGTGAGGCTCAGCTTCCTGCAAACACAGATTTCAAAGTAAAGGTGTTTGACGGGTCACACTGATCACAAACTCGCACCGTGATGTTCCTATCGTAGGTGATTAGCACGATGTGACATCATTATGTGCAGCTCGCCGTCTGCTTCATCTACTTCCTGTTTGACGAGGCGAGCTTGAATACACAGAGAGGGAGCGCTCTGATCGACTGCTGACTCTTTAATGAGCGAGTACACAGCTCTTCAGCTCAGCACCTCTTCTTACTGTTTGCTTTGTTGTGAACACACACACACACACACACACACACACACAACACACACACAACACACACACACACACACACACACACACACACACACACACACACACACACACACACACACACACACACACACTTTTTGAGGTAATGAGCCCAAAATAAGCGACTTTGAAAACAACAGACAGAGATGGTGTTCGCCTGCAGCAGACTCATACCTCCGCCGAGTAAAGCAAACACACACACACACACACACACACACACACACGCTTGTGTAAGTGATGCTTTTGAAGAAGCGTGTGGCGTTCCTCTCTCAAACTGAATCAGGCTCTTTTTAGTAGATTGTGCCTTCAAAGCGACAGACGACAGCAGCAAATCCTCATTCATCAGGTTCAGAGAGGTCAGGACGAGTGTGTCTCTATTCATGCCAGTGATGTAACACACTGCTAAGTTTGATCTCTCACACACACACACACACACACACACACACACGCGAGCTGACAACCTTTGATGCGGGGCTCAGGGTTTGATGCTGCCTTCAATTACACTTTTTTTCTTCACAGATATTATTACACAAGAGAACACACCCGGCGTCGCCACTTATCACTGCTGAGTGTGTGTGTGTGTGTGTGTGTGTGTGTCTGTCTCTGAGTGTGTGTGTGTGTGTGTGTGTCTGTCTCTGAGTGTGTGTGTGTGTGTGTGTGTGTCTCTGAGTGTGTGTGTGTGTGTGTGTGTGTGTGTGTCTGTGTGTGTGTCTGTGTGTGTGTGTGTGTCTGTCTCTGAGTGTGTGTGTGTGTGTGTGTGTCTGTCTCTGAGTGTGTGTGTGTCTGTCTCTGAGTGTGTGTGTGTGTGTGTGTGTGTGTCTGTGTGTGTGTGTGTGTCTGTCTCTGAGTGTGTGTGTGTGTGTGTGTGTGTGTGTGTGTCTGTCTCTGTGTCTGTCTGTCTCTGTGTGTGTGTGTGTGTGTGTGCGTGTGTGTGCGTCCTCAGCTGGCTGTCCCGTAGCTGAGAAGACGAGGAGGTGCTTTCTAATGGCCGCCATGTTTGTGAGCTGGAAGAGCCTGCAGCGTCCGGTTGGCGGCGCTGTCACGGAGGATCTGATTGGCTGCTGTAATTCCTTTGGAGGCAGGTCGATCTGGGATGGAGTCTGAATCCTTCTCGCTCAGTCTGCTCTGTTAGCCTCTGAGGAGCACCTGGACCGCTGAGCTCAGACAACTGAAGGACGTCGAGGAGTTCCTGACGTTCGCCGTGCGAAGCGCCCGCCGCCGCCGCTCTGCAGGTGAATTGACTGAGCGCAGAACAACAATCTGGTTTAGAGAAGCAGCAGAGCTCCAGTCTTCAGATCAATACAAACAGCTCCACATGTCATTAGAGGGTGAATGTGCCCGAGCGTGTCGGACGGCGTGCGTGTGTTTCTTTAACATTCAAACACAGACACTTCCTCCCATCAGACATCCGACTCGTCCACGCTCATCATGCAGACGGATGAGACGAAAGGAAGCAGTGACCTCACAGACCCCTCACATCCAATCACCAGAGAGAACGATTCAACATGAGGGCCGCCTCTCGGGTCTGCAGGGGCCCCAGGCAAACATTCAGACAGTGCTGTCAGACGGGCCAATCAGGGAGGTTTCCTCCTCTCACTGCACAATTCACACATCTGAGGCGATGCTGTGATTTAAGGTTTGTCTGCTGTTGAGGGGCCCCTACTGGCCCGGGGCCCCGAGCAGTTACCTGCCCTGCTCGTTGACTAGCGGCGCCTCTGTTGGACGTGTCAGCACAGGAGCGGACGAGCTGGTTTAACGCAGATTCATCTCTCCCTTTAACACCACCTGTTTAAAGTGAAGCTGTCAGATCTGAGCCGCCACTCTAACAAACATTCACAGGTGACGGTGCGCTCTCACATCAGCCTGTGAGGATCCTTCTGTGCATCGCTCAGACTGCATGGGTCCAGTGCAGCAGGCCGTACAGTCTGAGTGTGCTTCTTAGTCCGTCTGCAGTCTGGCTGCTTAAATCCCATGAAGCTCTCTGCCGCTCTGCTGAATGACTAATGATTTATTACAAATGGAATATGTCAGGTGTGATTTAGTGTGATTTAAAAAAAGGTGCAGTGAGCAGAGAGTCTGAGCTGCAGCGTGACGTCGGGAGCGCCTCGCCTCCTAATCTGCGTCTGCAGCTGGATCACAGCTTTCAAACCTCCCAGCGCGCTCGCTCTCTTCCTGGCAGAGAGAGAGAGAGAGTGACTTCCTGTGCTCCGCCGGCTCATATTCTTCTGCTGCCTTCCACCTCTGCAGGACGTGTCGAGTCTCGGTCCGACCTGTCATCCCGGCTCTCTTATCATCCGCTGCCAAGTGGGTAATTCTCACGGTGTCAGAGCGAGGAGAGCGATGAATGGCAGCTCGGCGTCTTCATGTGAAGGAGCCTCTTCACTTCCTCTCACTGAGGGAACTCAAAACTTTAATCCTCCTGCTTTCTTCACACGCTTACATCCCTGATATCCTCTCTCTCCCCTCCGTGCTTCGCTTCACCTCCTCCGCAGTGACCCTCGCTCACACATTGGCTTTCTGTCTTCTTGTGGCCTCCTCGTTAGTCCCAACGAGCCTGGACCCACCTGCAGACACTGGGCCTCCTGGACCTGGACCCACCTGCAGACACAAGAACACAGGCCAACACTCTCTGTGGGGTGCATGACCCATGTGATCGTGCAGGCTCCGCCCCCTCTGATTGCAGCGTCCTTTCAGTTTGTTATCTGTCCTCCAATCACCTTTGTTTTTCTTCATAGTTACAAACTTCCTTAAACAGAAGTTTCTTCAAAATAAAAGCCTTTATCTTCATCAAAGTTAAATGATAAAGATTATTTGATCAATTACTCAGACAACAGCACAAACAACATCAGGCCTAAACATGACAGCTGGGAGTAAAGACACGCTTCACCTTATAGTTTGTGTATTTTGATTACATTTTGTATTTAATTAAAGTGTTTTTTTAAAGCGTGTAATGAACTCAAATAATTTCATGAATGTTCAACAGTAAAAGTTGCACGTCACGTGTCACATGATGCAAAGATGGCGGAGAGTGGAGCATAATCTGAATCTGCTCGGGCAGCCCTCCTGAGATAACTTCACACAGCTCTCCTATTGGCTCGTTGAGTCGTAAAGCACGAGGCTGTGAAATCCTCAGCACGGGGAAGTCACGCCTCCTGGTGGAGACGGACACGCCATCGCCATGACGGGGGATGAAGGAGAAGCAGCGTGTGATGACTGAGCTTTAAACCTGCTTACACAACATCCTGTTCAGCAGGACGAGAAGGTTTAAAGCAGAGCAACCTGCTCTGTTCAGGCTCAGAGGTCAAAGGTCAACGCTCAGTCAGGGTGAGAGAGTGATGCACATAGGAGAGAAGAACATTTCAAAACAGCTGCAGGAACGGGAGAACACATCTGCACCATAAAACACAGAGATAGAAAGGAGTCTCCACTCTGCTGTCATACCTCCTTCCTGTCGTCGTGGTTACGGTGACACAGCAGTGATGAGTCTCCTTCACTTCCTGTGAAACATTCTTTTAATCTGTAGCAGAGGAAGGTGAACCCTCAGCCATTAATGGAATGAGATACCATGAGCGGAGAGGGGGGGAAATAAAAAGCCGAGCATTTCACTTCGAACAAATGAGGCTCTTTGAAGAGCCGAATCCATCAGGAGTGTGTGTTCGTCTCAGACACACACACACACACACACACACACACACACACACACACACACACACACACACACACACACACACACACACACACACACACACACACACACACACACACACACACACACACACACACACACACACACACACACACACGTCTGAACGACTTTAATGTGTGCCGACACATCGAGGAGGGTGTCGGCCTGTCGGAGGATTTCCTTCATCTTGCAGGAGCATTTAGGATTTCCAACATCATCTCCATAAAAGCAGGCGTAGCGCTCCATTAGCAGCTGTCACAGTGAGTAACTCCTCCGTCTGCAAAGCAACCAATCAGGTGAGAGTCCCACTCATAGCCAGCAACATGGCTTCAGAGCTGCTCCTCTGCTCCTCCATGCAGCACTCTCACATCATCACCTTCAGGATCCTTCTGCCAAATCTAATGCACAGAAACACGATCAGCCCACAGCTGGATCTGAAGCAACACTCTGACCCTGTGTGTGTGTGTGTGTGTGTGTGTGTGTGTGTGTGTGTGTGTGTGTGTGTGTGTGTGTGTGTGTGTGTGTGTGTGTGTGTGTGTGACCCAGCACTTTGTCAAATAGCAGCAACATTTCAATACATCCAAGTGTGAGCATGAACTCCTTCCCTCTGCTCCCTGCTAGATTAACCCCATGTCACCGTCTCTCCTCCAAACACAGCCTGACAGACTGATTGTACAGAGGCTGTGGGTTTGAATCCCTCCCTTCCCCCCTACATTTGATGTACACATACAGTCCTGGTCTTCTGTTAGACAGCATGAGGTCTGATGCAGGCAGAAGACACCAAGCACACACGGGAACCAATCAGCTATCAGCTGACAGTGCACACAGGCCTTTCTCCCATGTGATGTTTCTGACAGACGATGCAGGACGAAGGAAGTGTAAAAAGCGTCATTGTTAATGTGTGATGTCATCCTGGAGTACTGTCCGTCCACACCTGGGAGTATAAACACCTTCTAACATGAAGCTAGCGGCTGTGTGCTCGTCACGTATCGAGGCTTTGGAAGAATAATTCCACTTTTTCAGACTCTGTCCTCAAACAGGAAGTCAGCATTGTATTCTAATGAAAAGTCTCAGAACCTTTGCAAGGGTCCATCAGTGCTCCTCCCGCTCTCGTCTGAACCGGACTATGAGCAGAACATTGTCATGTAGGGAGCAGCGTCTGTCCTTTTCTCACAGCTCACATTCATGACTGACAATGACATGAAGGTTTCCTTCAAGTCTTCACACTGACTCGTACCCACAGGCGTTCCTCTCTCCCCCGGACTTCATCTCTTTCTGCCTTCACATTATTCTCCATCTGCACAGAGACCAGCTGAGACCACCCTGAGCTTCCAGGATGACTCAGCTCACTGACTCCGCCCTCTTCGTCCTCTTCATTACCAGCCTCCTCAGCGTGAGTATAAATCACAGCTTAGTGTATTTACTCACATCTGGAGGATTCACTGAAGTTAAGGACTTTATCTGCTCTCATTTGACTGTTGATGCACACACACACACACACACACACACAAATTCTGAACAAGCTAACGCGCTAACGAGCTAACGAGCTAGGTATGACTCTCCAAGCCACAGATAGCAGCTACCTGTTGCTAACATAAATAAAGAATGGGCTGATGTGACTGTGTGTGTGGAGTCTTCAGTGTCTCAGGGGGCAGCAGCAGCAGGAACAGGCAGAGCAGAGCCTGAAGTGACAAAAAGAAGAAGAGGCTTTCATGAAGAAGGTGAATGCAGGCCTCTCTTCTGTTCTACTTTCAGACCATGAAGTCCAAAGCTGTGGGTTCAAGGCCACGTGGGGGATCTTGGACTCTGGGTAAAGCAGGAGCGCTCGGCTGAGTGACTCCTGCGTGTGTGTGGCTCTGAGCTCCAGCAGGACGTGAGGCGAGGACGGGGGTTTAACGGCTCGGCTCGTCACATAAAGAGGACGCCTGTGTCTGCGTGGGCTTGAATGTGTCTCTGATAAAGAACATATGATGAATGAGAGCGTGGCAGCTGGAGCTGTGATGACTGCTCAATGAACACTAATCAGTCTTCATTCAGGATGGAGCTCCAACATCTGTGAGGGACGAACACCATCATCAGCAGCATCGTGTTTATGACAGCAGCTTAGGGTTCATGTACAGAGGAGGCACCTTGAGATGGGGGGGTAGAGAGAGAGAGAGAGAGAGAGAGAGAGAGAGTGCTCAGTCAGGCTTTGAGCTCTGCAGGAGACTCTGAGGGGACAGAGAGAGAGAGAGATCAAGAAGGAAGTACAGGAGGAGGAAGAGAGATGGAGGTGAGAAGAGAACATGGTCGGGTAAGAGAGAGAGAAAACTTTTTAAAGAGCGAGAGACACAAAGAGAGAGAGAGAGAGAGAGAGAGGCAGAGAGACAGAGAAAGAGAGAGGCAGAGAGAGGCAGAGAGGCAGAGAGAGAGAGAGAGGCAGAGAGACACAAAGAGACAGAGAGAGAGAGAGAGAGGCAGAGAGACACAAAGAGGAGAGAGAGAGGCAGAGAGAGGCAGAGAGAGGCAGAGAGAGAGAGAGAGAGGCAGAGAGAGGCAGAGAGAGAGAGAGAGAGGCAGAGAGACAGAGAGAGAGAGAGAGAGAGAGAGAGAGGCAGAGAGAGAGAGAGGCAGAGAGAGAGAGAGAGAGAGAGAGAGAGAGGCAAAGAGAGAGAGAGAGGCAGAGAGAGAGAGAGAGAGGCAGAGAGAGGCAGAGAGAGAGAGAGAGAGGCAGAGAGAGAGAGAGAGAGACAGAGAGAGGAGAGAGAGAGGCAGAGAGAGGCAGAGAGAGGCAGAGAGAGAGAGAGAGAGGCAGAGAGAGGCAGAGAGAGAGAGAGAGAGGCAGAGAGACAGAGAGAGAGAGAGAGAGAGAGAGAGAGAGGCAGAGAGAGAGAGAGGCAGAGAGAGAGAGAGAGAGAGAGAGAGGCAAAGAGAGAGAGAGAGGCAGAGAGAGAGAGAGAGAGGCAGAGAGAGGCAGAGAGAGAGAGAGAGAGGCAGAGAGAGAGAGAGAGAGGCAGAGAGAGGCAGAGAGAGGCAGAGAGAGAGAGAGAGGCAGAGAGAGAGGCAAAGAGAGAGAGAGAGAGAGAGAGAGAGAGAGAGAGAGAGAGAGGCAGAGAGAGAGAGAGAGGCAGAGAGAGAGAGAGAGAGGCAGAGAGAGGCAGAGAGAGGCAGAGAGAGAGAGAGGGACAAACACACGCCGGGCCAAACGGAGACAGTGAAGTCTTCTTCTGTGTTTGTTTGTCCCTACCTCCCAACTGTTTCTAAAAGGTAAAAGATGACTGGTTTCCATGGCGACCAACCATTTCCACTGTGCTCATCATCAGGAGGAAGCGTTGGCCTGAATGGACGAGGTCGTGTTTATGTTTGTGGTTGTACTAAGTCGTGACGATAATATTCAAACCAACCGAATCACAACAGGAGACAATCTCAGAGGACCGTTCCTCTCTGCCTTCATCATCATCATCATCATCATCATCGGTGCACTAACCAATGAGCATGCAGCAGTGAAGGTGAAGTGCTGCCTAATCAGACGGTGAGAGGGAGCTGTGATTGAACACAGAGCAGATTACATTACAGGCCGCTCTGCTGTGGCCGGGGCGAGCTGCACACGGCGAGCAGGAAGAGAGATAGAGCCTGCAGTGGAGTGTGTGTGTGTGTGTGTGTGTGTGTGTGTGTGTGTGTGTGTGTGTGTGTGTGTGTGTGTGTGTGTGTGTGTGTGTGTGTGTGTGTGTGTGTGTGAGAGAGAGAGGAGCCTGTTTCCCACAGAGGGAGAAGTGGAGTGCATGTGGAGGTTAGAGCGGCGTGCGTGGGGATCATGTGATCAGACGCAGTAAATGAGGGAGTTGTTGGCTGGATTCCTGGAAGCTGCTGTGTAACTTTCACACCGTTAATGAGCGCCGTCCTGGTGGGTGTGGCCTCGTAAAGCACGCCGCTGCTGGCAGAACTCTGCCTCCAGGAGCACACACACACACACACACACACACACACACACACACACACACACACACACACACACACACACACACACACACACACACACACACACACACACACACACACACACACACACACACACACACACACACACACACACACACACACACACACACACACAGACAGTTTTGGGGTTCAGAGCCTTGCTCAAGGGCACCTCGGCAGTGGACTGGCACCTCTCCAGCTACCATACCAATTTCTGGACTTGGTCCGTGCAGGGACTTGAACCGGAGACCCTCTGGTTCCCAACCCAAGTCCCTACAGACTGAGATGCTGCCCCCCCCACTGGTTCGCCATTTCAAGTCCCGTTTCAGACCATAATGAGGAAGTTGTCACTTCCCCAGGGACTGCCAAGGTGCCCTTGAGCAATGCACTGAACCTCCAACAGGTCTGAAGGGTTCCCTGCGTAGCAGTCTGAGGCAGCCCTGAAACGTCTCCACTCGTGCAAGTCCACACAGTGCTCCAAAACCAAGACCAAGGCCAAGGCTAAGACCAAGACCGAATCAAGACCAAGACTGAATCAAGACCTAGACCAAGACCAAGACCAAGACCAAGACCAAGGCCGAATCAAGACCGAGACTGAATCAAGTCCAAGACCAAGACCAAGGCTAAGACCAAGACCGAATCAAGACCAAGACTAAGACCAAAACCAAGACCAAGTCAGGACCAAGACCAAGACTGGCTCACTCAGACTGAACACTGGAAGGTTTTTAAACTGAACTGAAGTGAGACGTTTCTAATCACAAAACCAGTATGGTGGTCTTCATCCAGAGTCCTCCAAATCTGAGACCGACACTAGACGGAGTAAAATCCCTTCGATGAAGAACGAGACGGAGAAGTTTCGTCACTTATTTGAGGAAAGTCTTTCATGTTCTGTCTGTTTCACATCCAATCACAGGCTGCTTTAATCCCAACAGAAGAAGCTGTGACGTTCATGTTCACATGATCCAGATTCAGAATCTAACATTGATCAGATGTGAAAGTGTGGCTGGTAGCGATGAACCCGCAGACGGTCTGTCGCCTGCTTGTTCGGCGTTTACGCTCCGATGAGTCTCCCTGCCTCTGAATATTTGTGCTGCCACCTGCTCTCGTCTCCCTGCTCGGCCTGTTTGCACGCAGTCACACTGTCTGTACACAACTTCTGTTTATTTGTGAGAGTGAGTGCAGACGAGCCCGTGGCAGCCCCCGGCCTCGGTAAACATCACGCTGGCACTGCTGCACTCCTTCTGGCTGCTTCCACAAACACAGTGAGCGCACAGCTTGTACACACAGGAGCCAATCTGCAGCATCTCACAGGTTCACTCACAGAGAGCATGCAGCCAGGAGCTGCTTCAAAGGTCAAGGTGCTAACGCCACTTTGACCTTTAACCCCTCATGTGCCTTTATAATGTGAATACATCTCACCACCAGGGGGCGTTCAACCAACAACAATAACAAAAGATGACGTCGAGGCTGGCGGGGAATCATGGGAGTGATGGTGTGTTGTTGTTGCTGAGACAGACTGTTGCACACTACTTTTCACAATGCATTGTGGGATACAATGAGTGCATTATATAGAGAATGATGCCACCACAGAATGGCGTGTTCCCAGTGAGAGATTCATCATCATCTTATTTACTTTTTAGAACTGGATTGTTTCACATATTGATTATATCTTATCTTTATAATGATGGATCCCCCCCCCCCCCACACACACATGCACACACACACACACACTCCTCCACGTTGTAACCCAGCGTGTCTTCAGCAGGGACGTGTATTGAGCCGAGTCAGGTGGGTGATGCATCGAGGTGGAGCTCATTAGCTGTGTTTCTGTGGCAGGCGCTGGATCACACTCACCTTCTCTCTTCTGCATGAAGCCAACGACTGATCTGTGCTGAACTTCTGCTCCATGATAGATCTCGCTCTCTCCGCCCGCCGTCGTGCCCACCTGATATCCCATCTATTTCCCGGGCCTGATTTTCATTTCCTGTCGGCTGTCAGGCGCAGCGAGGAGGCAGAACACAGAGAGAGAGGAAGAGGAGAGCCACAGATGAATCCCCATCGCTCCCACCCGTCTGTGTTCTCCGCTCACAGGGGCGCCGCCAGGGGGGCGGGGTTTAGAGGGCACCCTGAACAGTCAACAGGAAGCCAACCTTTCATTGCTCTACTTCTCCCACAGAGTTGTGTTATTACTCTCATCTTCACAGAGTTGTGTTATTACTCTCATCTTCACAGAGTTGTGTTATTACTCTCATGGAGTTGTGATGAGCAGCTCGAGCCGTTCTCATTCTCTAACAGCAGAGCGCAGACGAGGGAGTGTGATGTCAGAGAGCTGCACGCCGCGTTCATTCGCACACACTCGGCTACTCTACACTACCTGTTGACTCTCTCAGGTCCAACCAGCCTGCACAGTCGAGCTTTCATGGAGCTGCAGAACTCTTCCAGCTCTGCTCTCAGTGTCAACACACAGGCAGAGAGCGGCTAATGAGAGCGGCTAAATATACACTCACTCATTATGATTTAATGATCAGGAGGAAACAGAGCAGCGTCTTTTGAAATCCTTGCAAAGGTATTTTAGGCTTTCAAACAAATCAAGTCTGGAACAGGAATCTTTATGAAGCAACAGACAGGATGTAGAAGTGCAGAGGAGCAATAACGTTGTTCCTTTTTCAGAGAACGTGGGTTATTAATTTCTGTCAGGACCTAAAGACAATCTCAACCAACATCTGAGAAAATGACTGTGGAGGAAATGAGCGACCGTGCCTTTAAGAGAGGGGGGAGAGAGAGAAGCAGGAAGGTGCTGTCCCGCTGCAGGAAGCATTCAGATGAGTTCAAAGAGACACGAGGGGCCGTGGGTGGGATGTGATCAGCACCTTGGACAGAGACGCTGGCTGCATGTGACCGTCACACACACACACACACACACACACGCTAACAGTGTGTCACTGAATGCTAACAGGAAGTCACCCGGGGATTCTGTCTCTGTTTCTGTGTTGCAGCTTCAAATTCCACATTTGGTTTTGAGCTCAGTGTGTGGCAGAAGCATGTGTGTACTTGAGCTGGCTTTGTTGAAGACACATCAAACTGGGAGAGAAGACCAGAACACGCCGGAAGGACTACATATCCCATCTGGCACGGGAACATCTCGAGGTCCCGCGAGGAGAGCTGGAGGACGTGAGTGGAGGAGAAGGACATCTGGAGGATGTAGCTTGTCCTGCTGCAGGACAGCGAGCAGCGGGACAACAGGGACAGAGAGATGGAGGAGAGGACTTTATGATCACGCAGGACGCACGCTGTTGGAATGGAGCCTGCAGAAGACTGACAGCCTGCTCCTCATAATTGTAGATATGCGTGTGTGTGTGTGTGTGTGTGTGTGTGTGTGTGTGCAGACAATGCCTTGGTAATCTCCAGCACTAGCATTGAGTCCATGCTTGAACGTTGGATGGCATAATTGCAGAGAGAGGACTTTGATTTCACGGCCCATTGAGTGCAGAACGTGCACACGGAGCTGTTTGGACAGACGCCACGGCTCAGTGGACCACCGGGCGCGCTCTGCCTCCCGCCACACGGCGAGGCAACAGGGTACAATTAGAGGGAACACTCAGCCTGTGATCGGCTCCCTGATGGATGCATGGATGGTCCTGTGTGTGTGTGTGTGTGTGTGTGTGTGTGTGTGTGTGTGTGTGAGCACCTGTAAGCTCGTTCCCGTGCTGATTCTAACGCCTGCACGCCGCTCTCTGTCTGCACTTTCATCCGTGACTTGTCATATTAGCGAGGGCTTCCCACGAGTTAGTGAGCGGGCGCTCTCGCCCCGCGCTCGCTCTCCTCCTCACACCTCTGGCTGCCTTCCAGGATCTGTCCGTCCTCCCACAAAGCCCCCCCGAGTGTGAAACTCTTTAAAAAGAAGAATGTGAAAGAAGTCCAGAGAAAGAGGAAATGGGATTTTAGCGGCCTATTTTCCAGCTTTCAGACTGTGGAGGGCGAAGTGTTGAGGATTATTAGCTGTGAGGGCGAGCTGCAGGGACACTCAGCAGCTCTACTAACTGATTTCTCTTACAGAGGTAATTTCCCATCGCTCTGTGTGCCAGGAGACCTTCAGAGCTCTCCACTTACTGCTGCATTTAAAGGTTCAACACACACACACACACACACACACACACACACACACACACACACACACACACACACACACACACACACACACACACACACACACACACACACACACACACACACACACACACACACACACACACACACACACACACACACACACACACACACACACACACACACACACACACACACACGGAGCGGTTTGAGAAGAACTTCTAATTGAAATGAGAAGTTCCGTTGACGTCTAAATGAAATGAAAGTCACGCAGCTTCAGGACCTTAAATCAGAAAGAAACATTATCTGTGCGGCCCGGCTCGTTCACCGTCTCCCTCAGAGCAGGAGGCTGAAAAATGATGAGCTCTGTTTTAATGAAGCTTCATTTCATCAGCAGCGAGATAAAGAAAACAGAAGGACTCTTCTATGGGATGCAGAGACATGAAGCCCACACACCTCACCGAAGTACAGGGACGTCCACGTCTTCAGATCTGACTACTGATGTTTTTCATCCAAACTGAATACAGCTCAGGCTCCTTATTGTGGCGTCCCAGGTCTCTGCATGTCCCTCCTCTCTCTCTCTGATCTCTCCACTGTCCTCTCTCTAAGAAGAAGAAGAAAAGGTGCAGAGCCTGTGTGATAGTGAGCTTTGACTATTGTTATTCTGCATGTTTTTAAGCAAGAAGGCCAGCAGACAGGTTGAAGGCACTCTGTGCTGTCCTCTGAGCTGCGTGCATTAACACCAGCACCAGTGTTCTGTTCGACCATGACACGGACCGTTTCAACAGCGTCCTCACCACTGAGCAGCAGAACCAGCGCTCCGCCTGTCCTGCAGACCGCTGAACAACAACACTGACGCTGCTGTCTGGATTATTAAAGTCCATGCTGTGCAGGTCATGAGGCCGGTTGAGCGCCCATGACAGAAGGCATCAAAGTAGAGACTGAGAGCATGAAGTCATGGAGAATACGACTTAGAGTCGCCCCCTGCTGGACATTAGAAAGCATGCAGGCAGCGACTTGAGTCTTCTTAAACACAGATCATGTTTCTGTATATGAAGCTCTGCAGAGACAGAACACATGACTGCTGAAGGCTCCAAACTGTGAAACACAGAACTGCTTCTTCCCACAGATCTCACACACACACACACACACACACACACACTCATGATACAGCGGTTACATTCCTGACAGTCCTCACGCCTCATTAGCGCTGTTTGCTGTCTGATAGCTGGATGCAGGCCACACAGACCGAGAGGACCGAGCTCTGTCAGAGGCGTGAGAAAACTACAGGTTCCCCACGCCTTTTAATCAGCAGGCTGCAGAGCCTCCCGTCTCTGCACCGACACCGAGCTCACACACACACACACACACACACACACACACACACACACGCACACACACACACTAAAACAGCTATTCTGTCTGTGAGGGATGGTACGGCGTCGAGGGCTTGGATCAATAGTTGCATCACATTATTGTCCGCTGCTTGTCCGACTAAATAATGAGAAACTTATCTCATGCACGCTGGACTGAAACAGCTTTTCATGGTGTAACAGGAGGAGAAGAATCACTCAGAGTCACGTGCTCCTTCCTGTGTTATCGTACTGATCGACTCATTTTAAATCTGTCAGTAAAACGATGATTGATGTTTCTTCCATTATTTCTCTCTTCATGAATGAGGAGAAGGGAGAGGACTTGATCAATACAGCTCATCTTCTGTAATGTGTCTGTCTTTATTTCACCTCCTCTCTCCCTCTTCATTAGTCTGCTCCTCTTCCTCCTGTCATCCATGGATCCCACGTAACGCCCGCAGTGATTGATCTCACAGGACGGGGACACCAATCAACCGGAGGGGAAAAGCATAAAAATCCTCAGGTGCATTCATAACTCCGCCCCCCCCTCCCGTTGAGTTCAGACGCTGCTGTGCTTATCCGCTCAGGAAATAGGACGTTAAGTTCTTCCCTCTATCTGTTTTTATTCTCTCCACATTGTCCTCCTGTCAGACACTCTTTTTATCTTTGCTTTTGTTTCTTGACATCCAGAATCACATCCTCTCCTTTTCTCTTTAAAGAAAGTGAAAAAAAAAAAACCCTGAAAAACTTTGCTTCAAAGGCTCTGAAACCGTCCAATGAAAAAGCAGATAAAGTGAGAAGATTTTAATATTCACTTCTTACAGCTTCAGATCCTCGGGGACGACATTTCTTACGTGACACAAACCTTCAGCTGACGGGAGGGCGGCGCTCGCAGAGAAGCCAGCAGACCTTTCAAATGTAATGAAGGGGTTTTTAAAAGATGCTAATGTTTCACTTCCTGTAAAATGAGACGGAATTTAAAGCTCACATCCCCTCTTCAGGTGACATCAGTGTCCTCGCTCCTCTTCATCATGTGTGTGAAGTGTGTTGTTGTAAATCCACTCTGATCCTGTATTTGATCATGTCTATAAACCCCTCTATTTCAGCCCTGCTCAGAACAGGCTGTTTCTGTGTCTGTAGCTTTAAATATGTAAATGAGCTGTGTCTGACCACGCCCCCTCTCTGCTCAGAACAGGCTGTTTCTGTGTCTGTAGCTTTAAATATGTAAATGAGCTGTGTCTCAACTAATACAGAGTCAACATGAATCTGATCTAGACTCTCCTCACGAAGCAGTCTGCTCAAGTCTTACTTTTCTTGTTCTTTCAAAATAAAATAAACTTCAATAATGAAAGCAGTTAGATGTGATGTTTCTTGTGACTTTAAAGAGTTAGTGCAACTTTTCAATGGAATCAGTTCCACTAACTTATCGGGTTTAACAGTGTAGGATAGAGTCAGGAAGTAAAGCACGATTCATCCTCACGTTCTGCCCGACAACAAGAAGCCCAGTCAGCTCGCAGCCGCTCCTGCACACACACTGAACCATCACATTATGTGGAAACCTCCAGGTATTTCATCCTTTCTCCAGACAGACACTGAGCTTTACATGAGTCCCAATCCTGCCGCCGAGGGCCCCTCATCCCGCCGTGACAGAGTTAAAGAGGACTTGGAGTGGAGCTTGTCATACCAGTCAGCCGTGACAGTCGGCCAGCAGACAGTGAGTCACCGCCTAAAGCTGGACGCAGCTTTCATCTGACACAGCTTCAGGAGTGTCCTCCTTTGTCGGAGACACGTCTCCAACCTCAACTGAGTTTGGAAAAAGTACCAAAGAAAAGTTTCACAGAGTGAAACCTCGTGTGACGGAGAAGATCTCTGCTGTCGCAGAGCTTCAACTTCAGTGTTCAGGCAGAAACCAGGTTTATTCAACGCCACCAACAGAGGCGGTGCACTTTGTGTCCTGGAACCTGGTACTGGTCCTAGCTAACAGCTCATCAGACTGGGACCTGGTACTGGTCCTAGCTAACAGCTCATCAGACTGGGACCTGGTACTGGTCCTAGCTAACAGCTCATCAGACTGGGACCTGGTACTGGTCCTAGCTAACAGCTCATCAGACTGGGACCTGGTACTGGTCCGAGCTAGCAGGTCCTCAGACTGGGACCTGGTCCTAGCTAACAGCTCATCAGACTGGGACCTGGTCCTAGCTAACAGCTCATCAGACTGGGACCTGGTCCTAGCTAACAGCTCATCAGACTGGGATCTGATCCTAGCCAACAGCTCATCAGACTGGGACCTGGTACTGATCCTAGCTAACAGGTCTTCAGACTGGGACCTGGTACTGGTCCTAGCTAACAGCTCATCAGACTGGGATCTGATCCTAGCCAACAGCTCATCAGACTGGGACCTGGTACTGAACCTAGCTAACAGGTCTTCAGACTGGGACCTGGTACTGGTCCTAGCTAACAGCTCATCAGACTGGGACCTGGTACTGATCCTAGCTAACAGCTCATCAGACTGGGATCTGGTACTGATCCTAGCTAACAGCTCATCAGACTGGGACCTGGTACTGATCCTAGCTAACAGCTCATCAGACTGGGACCTGGTACTGATCCTAGCTAACAGCTCACCAGACTGGGACCTGGTACTGGTCCGAGCTAACAGCTCATCAGACTGGGACCTGGTCCTAGCTAACAGCTCATCAGACTGGGACCTGGTCCTAGCTAACAGCTCATCAGACTGGGACCTGGTACCAGTCCTAGCTAACAGGTCCTCAGACTGGGACCTGGTCCTGATCCTAGCTAACAGCTCATCAGACTGGGACCTGGTACTGATCCTAGCTCACAGGTCCTCAGACTGGGACCTGGTACTGGTCCTAGCTAACAGCTTATCAGACTGGGACCTGGTACTGGTCCGAGCTAGCAGGTCCTCAGACTGGGACCTGGTCTTAGCTAACAGCTCATCAGACTGGGACCTGGTCCTAGCTAACAGCTCATCAGACTGGGACCTGGTCCTAGCTAACAGCTCATCAGACTGGGATCTGATCCTAGCCAACAGCTCATCAAACTGGGACCTGGCACTGATCCTAGCTAACAGGTCTTCAGACTGGGACCTGGTACTGGTCCTAGCTAACAGCTCATCAGACTGGGATCTGATCCTAGCCAACAGCTCATCAGACTGGGACCTGGTACTGAACCTAGCTAACAGGTCTTCAGACTGGGACCTGGTACTGGTCCTAGCTAACAGCTCATCAGACTGGGACCTGGTACTGATCCTAGCTAACAGCTCATCAGACTGGGATCTGGTACTGATCCTAGCTAACAGCTCATCAGACTGGGACCTGGTACTGATTCTAGCTAACAGCTCATCAGACTGGGACCTGGTACTGATCCTAGCTAACAGCTCACCAGACTGGGACCTGGTACTGGTCCGAGCTAACAGCTCATCAGACTGGGACCTGGTCCTAGCTAACAGCTCATCAGACTGAGACCTGGTCCTAGCTAACAGCTCATCAGACTGGGACCTGGTACCAGTCCTAGCTAACAGGTCCTCAGACTGGGACCTGGTCCTGATCCTAGCTAACAGCTCATCAGACTGGGACCTGGTACTGATCCTAGCTAACAGCTCATCAGACTGGGATCTGGTACTGATCCTAGCTAACAGCTCATCAGACTGGGACCTGGTACTGATCCTAGCTAACAGCTCATCAGACTGGGACCTGGTACTGATCCTAGCTAACAGCTCACCAGACTGGGACCTGGTACTGGTCCGAGCTAACAGCTCATCAGACTGGGACCTGGTCCTAGCTAACAGCTCATCAGACTGGGACCTGGTCCTAGCTAACAGCTCATCAGACTGGGACCTGGTACCAGTCCTAGCTAACAGGTCCTCAGACTGGGACCTGGTCCTGATCCTAGCTAACAGCTCATCAGACTGGGACCTGGTACTGATCCTAGCTCACAGGTCCTCAGACTGGGACCTGGTACTGGTCCTAGCTAACAGCTTATCAGACTGGGACCTGGTCCTGATCCTAGCTAACAGCTCATCAGACTGGGACCTGGTACTGATCCTAGCTAACAGCTCATCAGACTGGGACCTGGTACTGGTCCGAGCTAGCAGGTCCTCAGACTGGGACCTGGTCCTAGCTAACAGCTCATCAGACTGGGACCTGGTCCTAGCTAACAGGTCTTCAGACTGGGACCTGGTACTGGTCCTAGCTAACAGCTCATCAGACTGGGACCTGGTACTGATCCTAGCTAACAGCTCATCAGACTGGGACCTGGTACTGATCCTAGCTAACAGCTCACCAGACTGGGACCTGGTACTGGTCCGAGCTAACAGCTCATCAGACTGGGACCTGGTCCTAGCTAACAGCTCATCAGACTGGGACTTGGTCCTAGCTAACAGCTCATCAGACTGGGACCTGGTACCAGTCCTAGCTAACAGGTCCTCAGACTGGGACCTGGTACTGGTCCTAGCTAACAGGTCCTCAGACTGGGACCTGGTACTGGTCCTAGCTAACAGCTCATCAGACTGGGACCTGGTCCCGGTCCTCTTTCTTTAAAGCTAATACTGTGACGTGGTCTTTTCTACACACAGTCTCAGGTGTCAGGTGACACCAGGTGTCTTTGTAGACCAATCAAAGGATCAGCCTCATCCTGCTGGTGTCTTCGCTCTCTCGTCTTCGACATGCAGCCGGCGTGTCTTGGCACAGACAGAGATCTCAAAGGGAGAACAGACCCCCTGTTGCTCCAGGTTACCAGGCTGTGATGAGACAAGCAAAAAGAAAAGCAGCTGAACTGGGACTTTTCTCAGAGGGAGAAAACAAATCTTGTTTTGCTGAGTGACCCGGTGGGCCGGTTCTGCCCTCACAGCTGGAGCTCGCTCTAATGTGGAGACGGGCCGTCGCACAAATGTCGCAGGATTCATGGATTCTGTTTGTGCAGCCACCTGCAGACTTTCACACGTACACAAGTACAAACTGTCTTTTAACGCACACACATACGAGCGCAGAGCCAAGACCCGGCAGCTCCGCCATCACCATGACAACATCAGCAGACTCTGATCTCTCTTAACTCTCCAGTTGGCTCAGAGCAAAACCACACACACACACACACACACACACACACACACACACAGTGAACCATCGTCTTCTCTCTGCAGGGATACATCGAAAAACTCTTCAAGTCACCAATTCCTTCCTCCAGTGTCCACTAGAGTCTGACTCCTGCAGTGAGTCAGTCTCCATAGAGCTCTATGTTAAAATGTCCAACTTTACAGCTGCAGTTCCTCCAGTGTCCACTAGAGTCTGACTCCTGCAGTGAGTCAGTCTCCATAGAGCTCTATGTTAAAATGTCCAACTTTACAGCTGCAGTTCCTCCAGTGTCCACTAGAGTCTGACTCCTGCAGTGAGTCAGTCTCCATAGAGCTCTATGTTAAAATGTCCAACTTTACAGCTGCAGTTCCTCCAGTGTCCACTAGAGTCTGTCTCCTGCAGTGAGTCAGTCTCCATAGAGCTCTATGTTAAAATGTCTAACTTTACAGCTGCAGTTCCTCCAGTGTCCACTAGAGTCTGTCTCCTGCAGTGAGTCAGTCTCCATAGAGCTCTATGGCTCTCTCTGACTGAGGGCTGATAACTCGGGTCCTGGTCTGGAACATGTTAAACACTGAATCTGTTCACGCTTCAGACGGCCGTGTAGAGAATATGCTAATGTTGTTTTCTGTCTTGAAATGAGTACAGCCGTGTTGTGCGAGGATTCGACCCCCCGCTGAGAAGCCACTTAGTGCTTCAAGCCTTTTTATCAATGTGCTGCGTTTGTTTACGATTAAGCCCAACCAATGACGAGCACACCAGGAAGAGGACTGAAGACTCATTTCACTGTCAGGGAAACAAACAAGCAGAAACCTGTAGGAGTGCTGAGGGACGGCCACACACACACACACACACACACACACACACACACACACACACACACACACACACACACACACACACACACACACACACACACACACACACACACACACACACACACACACACACACACACACACACACACACACACACACACACACACACACACACACACACACACACACACACACACACACACACACACACACACACACACACACACACACACACACACACACACACACACACACACACACACACACTTTCTGCAGTAGAAGTGTGTGAGCGTCACGGTGAGACGAGCAGAGTGTTTCCTGCTGCGTCGGCTGAACAGAAGGCGACAAAGAGAGAGAGAGACTCAGGTGACAGCAGGTAAGGTTACTGCTGATTTAATGTGTTTGGAACAGACAAACAGCCTCCAACTCCACGCTATTTATAAACCCAGGACACACACACACACACACACACACACACACACACACACACGCACAGGCCCAGGCAGGACGATGTCACCTGGTCTGGGTCACAGCCCCGTTTTAGCTGGGGTTTTTATAACACAGATCAAAAGGTCAGAGGAAGTGATTGAACATTCAGCAGGATGAATAAAGGTGCAGATTCATTCTTTGCATTTATTGGACAGGACAGCTGACGAGGAACAGGAAGTGTTGGGGGGACAGCGAGCGGGGGAAGACGTGCAGCAAAGGTCCGAGGTAGATTTGAACCCATTACGGTCATGTGACATAACTGAAAGGATTCTGTGTTAATCTAATGTCTAAGATTGTAGATTGAGACAGAACACGCGGTGTACCCGGGCTTGTGGCTCCGCCCACCTCTTCCATCCAGGCGGGGCAGAGACAGAAACTAACTGGGGGGGTGAAGCGTGATTGGGCCTGGTACGGCTTGGCGAGTGTGAGTGCGCCCTCAGACGGTTGGGTGGATGATGTTTTATGAATGTGTGCGGCGGCTGGATGATCACAGATGAAGAGTTTAAACCTGAGGAGGCTCTTAAAGCCGTCCGGCCCTGATGAGACATCGAGCTGCCTCATCGATCGGCACGAGGAATGTGGCTGATTGGAAGTGTTTCAGTCAATGGACCAATCAGGCTCCTCTGTGTGTGTGTGTGTGTGTGTGTGTGTGTGTGTGTGTGTGTGTGTGTTTTACAGGCTCATTGTCATGATAATCACAACGATTCATTTGCCAGCTGTCCCGTGTCGTTTCCACGTCAGACTATCAAACCGAGCTGTTTGTTTGTTTGTTTGTTTGTTTGTTTGTTTGTTTGTTTGTTACGAGCTGCTGCATCGTCTCCCGTGCAGGTCGCAGCCTTTGTTATTGACTTCTGGTCTCAGACGCTCCGCGGAGGCCGAGGCTGTGAGGCTGCAGCAGGGAGGAGACGTCTTCAGGTGTCTCAGGTGTTTTTCTAAACCGCTCTGATTTATGTTCAGGACTTCCTGTTTGTCACACGCCGCGTCCCCCCAGCCTGAGAAACTCTAAACACCAGCTCACCTGCCGCCTTCCTCACGTTTGAAGGATGAAGGCTGCGGAGTGAAACAGCAGGCTCATGATGTGGTCCGTCCCGTCTGGGTCTCAGACTGTGGGGACATCAGGTCTTCAGTCTAGACTGATGGTCTCCTTGTCCACGTCGTCTCTGTGAGCAGGAGGAGGACGCCTCTTTCTAGAACAACCAATCACAGTTTGATGTTTCTCCTCTGGTTACGGCTGCAGCCTGAGAGACTCGCCCACTGCACACAGCAGCTGGATGTCTCAGAGATGTTGATGGTCTGGGTCTTGACTGGGTCTGGGTCCAGGACCTTCTGAGGAGAAGAAGACAGAAGAGGAGCACGACACAAAGAATCCACTTCTTTCTTTAAAGGGTCACATGTTCGTCCGTCAGACGCCTTCAGACTTCCTGTTTACGTCGTCCTCATCATGAACTGTAGCACGACCCAGAGACACAAGCGTCCTCTGCTGGCAGGACGCTTTCACGTCTTACATTTCGTTCTTCTTCACGAGTTGATTAAAAAAAGATTCATTAAGAGGCCCTCTGTTTTATTTCTACATCGTCCCCTCGGCTTCCCTTCATCCGTCTCTCTCTAAGACATCCATCACCTGGACAGAGAGGTGTGTGTGTGTGTGTGTGTGTGTGTGTGTGTGTGTGTGTGTGTGTGTGTGTGTGTGTGTGTGTGTGTGTGTGTGTGTGTGTGTGTGTAGGAGCAGCAGCAGGTCAGCTAGACGCGTCCTGACGTCCTGATGAAAGAAAACAAAGAGCATCACTTCAGGAGATGTTTGATGTTGAAGGAGCTGCTGGCTGTCTGAAGATTTGATCACTGAGAAAATGAGCTTTTAGAGAAATGAGATTTTTTATTTGAGCACATTAAAGATAAAGCAACGGAGCGTCAGAGGGCTGATTAGAGCAAATCAAACTCTGTGAAAAGACAATAAAGCTCCTGTTCTGTAATAATGAACACACACACACACACACACACACACACACACACACACACACACGTGTGAAACGTGTGCATTTGTTACCAAAGACTTTTTGTTGTCATCACAACCTTTAACTTTTAAAACACTGAGCGTTCATTTCAGCTGGTGTGACGGAGGCTGAGCTCGCCGCGGGCTGAGCTCGCCGTGGGCTGAGCTCGCCGCGGGCTGAGCTCGCCGCGGGATGCTCGCTTCACACGAAAGCTTTCAGCGAGTTGGACTGAATAAAAACGAGTCTCCTGTCATTCTTTGCGTCAGCGCTCCTGTGTTGGTAAAGCTCGTCCTGAGGGCGGAGCTTTCAGAAAGGTCGACAGGTCTTTAAAAATCAAAAGAGGATTTAAAAGCTCCGCTGATGTCTCAGACTTCCATCTCATAAATTCTGTTTTGTACAAAGTTGAAGCTTGAGAAAAGTTTGAGCCCGATGCCGAGGCTCATGAAGTCAGACGCCTCGGTCAGAGTCTCAGTGAGCTCTTTTAAAAAGATCAAACTGTGCAGGGGAAGTGGCGTACGCCGGTTTAAGGGCCCGTTCAGTGCGTACTAAATGAGCGTGAAATAACAGGCAGCTGCTCACACATGACAGGAAGACCACACGGGACGGAAGAGAAAAACATGCAACCAACAGGAGGCTCTACTGATGAAGTGATGGAACATCTGCAGCTCGTGTTTTATTTTGAAATTGAGCAGACGCCTGACTTCCTGCTGCTGGCCGGCTCCAGAGACGGCCTGCGTGGCGTGATGTGGGGCATCACAGCGTGGCGTGTGATGGTCATGAGTTAGCTAGTGGAGCTGCTGACTTCGTGTTGAAGGACGGACTCGTTACGTCTCCGTCCTCGAGGCGCTCCTTCTGTCTCCTCCTCCTCCAGTGTGAGGACAGATGGCAGATTAATGACTCACACGTTAGCCTGATGCTGCTCGCTGCAGCCCGCCTGATCAAACCATGCTAAGTGCTACGAGCTCTTTAATGCAGCGTGCAGTCAGAGCGTGCGAGAGTCAATATCTGGAGCTCGTCGAACCTATTTCACACCCGCCCTCTAATTTATAACATCTCCCTCGTGTGGCCAATCCCCGCGTCAACACACAAATCCTGAAAACCGATACCTC
>NC_136712.1:19393072-19396371 GCF_947650265.1 Symphodus melops
CATTAGAGGCGAGCTGACAGCAGGGGCTCCGGGAGGACGCGCCTTTATTGCTCAGACAAATGATGATTCAGAGTTATGCAGAAATGTTGTGCAGCAGCTCTGAACCTGCAAAGAGATAAAGAGGTGAAGCATGGATTCTTTACTCCGAGGCGCAGTAGTATCTCTTCACCTCGTGATTGTTAAAGAACGATTATCCTTCGCTTTGCTCTCTGCTTATCGCTCAGGGATTCAGGTAGGCTGAGCTGTAATCATCATTTCAAAGAATATCTGAGAGCACAGGGTCTGAAATATAAAAATGTTTCACCTCGGGGACTCAAGGAAGAACTGAGAGGAAACCAAAGAGACAGATGAGACACTTTGTTGATCATTTAAACCTTTTTCTCCTTCTTCTCTTTGTGATTCTTCAAATGTGAAACAGGAAGTGTTTCAACCAAGCACAAACCTCTGATCAGCAAAATCCTGCAGTTCCTCCAGTGTCCACTAGAGTCTGTCTCCATAGAGCTCTATGTTAAAATGTACAACTTTACAGCTGCAGTTCCTGGAGTGTCCACTAGAGGCTGGCTGCAGTACCTGGAGTGTCCACTAGAGGCTGGCTGCAGCAGCACAGGAAGTCACATACACACCCATTCAAACAGCCTGTTTTTACAGCAGACATGAACATGTTTACAGCCTGCTTCAAAAAACCAAATAGGTGTGATTAGCTCATGTCTCCATCCACACACACTGTACGGGGGGAATGTTTTGATGACTCATCAGTTTTGATTGGATGAAGGATCAGAGTTATTCACAATAAGGCGTGTAGCTGAGCTGATTGACAGGTGGGCGCCGTGTAACGGTTTGTCAGGAGGCTTAAAACCCGCCTCAGCTCTCAGCCTGTCGTTAGCATGACTCGGAGTTAGCGAAGGCGGTGGCGAAGAAGAAGGAGTTTTTATACGTCCTTTTGATTTGTATAAAGCTGAAAAAAAGAGAAGAAAACAGAATCACTGACTTTGAATGAAGAATATCGTGGACTTTCCTGAAACCTGGGTTTGATTTATGAATATAATCTGAGTGTTTTCCTCGACGTCTGAGTGAAATGAACAGATAAAAACCTACGTCCAGAGTCTCTACTGTAACAGCTCCTTCCTGTGTGTGAGCTTATCCCCCCCGACCCGGACGCACACGGACGCCGTCTGACACGTGACGTCATCACAGTCATCAAGAAATCTGACACGTCACGCTCAGATTAGAGCAGAACAATATCCAAACAATTTCAGGGACAGAGAGAACTCCCATGATTCCCCACCAGCCTCCACATCATCTTTTGGTATTGTGCTGCTGGAGAGCCCCCTGGTGGCGGTCTTTACACACTGGCACTTCAATTGAAATGGATTTTATGCAACAAGATTTGAAGGAGTACGTTTGAAACGGAGCAGGAGCAGAGTGCGAGAGATGATCTGAAACAACGAGAGGACGTTCTGCTGGGATGAAATCTTAATTTGATAAAAAAGACAAAAAGGAGAGGAGGGAAAGTGAAAGACGAGGAAAGGACAGACGAGATCAACGAGAGAGATACAAGATTAGGAGCAATTTGTCAGCATCAAAGAGAGAAGTAATCTCAATCAATGCAGGGCGAGGGAGACGTCTCCTTCAAGGATGAGAGACAGTAAGGGGGAAAGAATGCTAACATGCTACATGCTAATCCTGTGAGTTTGGGACACGTCACGTTTTGTTTCAAGGGTAAACAAAGTGAACGAGACGCACACACATCTGCATGTGTGCAGCTGTGTGTGAACAGGAACACAAACACAGGGCGGAGCAGCAGCTGCTGAGGCCGCCGCGCATCGCACAACACGCTGAGCTGCTGCAGACAGAACCGACCAATCACAGGTCAGCTCAGCAGCTGATCATCTGCGTGTGTGTGTTGATTTATCCCTTCAAGAAAAAATGTAAAACAGCTGCATTTTTTTATTTTACGGTGATGCTACGAAGGAGTATGAGGTCACAGCGGGGGGGGGGGGGGGGGGGGGGGGGGGGGGGGCGGTGAACTGACCAGCCTATGGCTTTCATGTGTTGAAACCTACAGCTAGGCGGCTAACTTTAGCTGGAGTGTCATTGCTGCTGGTGATGATACTCATCTCCCCGTGATGTGCTGGAAGGTCGGCAGTGAGGTCTTATTTTCAACAAGTAGAAACAGCAGGATCTTCTCCGTCTGCTGAATTCTCTGTTTGGTATTCGACTGAGGTGAAGAGCTTTAACTAACTCCATTTTTAAAGTTATGAATCATTAACAACCTCAGAAGAGAAGAATCTCAATTTCTTACACCAAACTGTTTTTTCCACCTGTAGTTGTTGAAAACCAACAAAACTTGAAACTGGCATGCCTGCTGTTGCCATGGCAACCTCTGATGCCAGATGGGTGAGCTCGATCAGGTTGACGGAAGTCGGGGAATCAACCTGTGACTCTGCGAGTTCATGCAGTCAGAAATCCATCTGCCGGGTCGGGAGCAGCCCTGTGATTGGCCCGCGTGTCCTCCTGACTTCAAAGTCACAGAGCGGAGAGTCTTCAGGTCCAGCATGTAAACAGCAGAGCTGCTCAGCTGATCTGATGGAGGCGCTTCATGTCCCCCTGAGAGCAGCACTCGCTGATGTGTCAGCTCTCCTCCTGCAGCACAAAGGATCAGAACCTCCCTCCCAACATCTCGCCTGCTTTGAAGCCAGCCGGGCGCTGCCGCTGCTTTAAGAGCACATGACTTTTATTTGATGTTGTCGTGCAAAGTGCTGTATTTGAATTAAAGGCTTTTCACATGGAATAATTACGAGTGAATTACAGTGAACATGGTGAAGGCAGACTGAGCGTCAGTGGGCGATGATTGGACACTGAGCAGCGTGCGATGCGTCTGTTTGTGCTGACTGATGAAAAGTACAGGCTTCAAACACGCTGAATCCCAAAATCCATCAATTAACTAGAAAACAAAGGAAACGGCAAACAGGACTGTCCTCTGCGGGGGGGGGGGGGGGGTTCACCCTCTATTCTATGTTTTATACTTTTATCTTTTAACTCTGCCTGTACGGCGCCCATTAAAAAAATATATTATTATTATTATTATTATTATTAAAATGTCCCTAACAATGATCCTAAAGTTTCATTGTCTCTCCATCGTCTCGTCCCTCTCATGTCTCAGCATCGTCTCCGTCCCTCTCATGTCTCAGCCTCTCGGCTGTCTCTCCATCGTCTCGTCCCTCTCATGTCTCAGCCTCTCAGCTGTCTCTCCATCGTCTCGTCCCTCTCATGTCCCAGCCTCTCGGCTGTCTCTCCAT
>NC_136712.1:19396571-19423755 GCF_947650265.1 Symphodus melops
TAGCTGCTTCCATCACGGACAAGTTTTCCCCCCAATAACTTTATTTAAAGAACAACAATGAACAGACAGAAGCAGCACGTGACATGACATCATGCAGGGATTCATAGAAATATAACACTCAGAAAAGCAGGAAGAAGAGAATTAAAATAAAATAAACACAAAATAGCTTGTGATTAGTGATCTGAGAGGGACGATGTGATTGGTCGGTTTGTTTGCCATAATCTGGATTTCAAAGTAAAAGCTCGAGATAAATCCTTGTAGACAAGAAAAAAACCTGAAAGTAAATAGAGACGACAACACTGAGGTGATTCTGAGGTAACAACATGTGTAAAAGAAATCAAACACAATCATCACTGATCATCTTCATCAGGATGAGAGAGAAACTGATTTAAACTTCTTCATCTTCAGACTTGTTTAAAGTCACAGAATGAGCACGAATAAAAGGAATAAATAATAATCTGCACGGTCAGACTGATTCAACACTGGACGTCAAAGCCTCAAACTACTCTCTCTCTCTCTCTCTCTGTGTGTGTGTGTGTCTCTCTCTCCCCCCTCTCTCTGTCTCTCTCTCTCTCTGTCTCTCTCTCCCTCTCTCTCTCTCTCCCTCTTGCTTTCTCTCTCTCTGTGTGTGTGTGTCTCTCTCTCTCCCCCCCTCTCTCTGTCTCTCTCTCTCTCTGTCTCTCTCTCCCTCTCACTCTCTCTCCCTCTTGCTTCCTCTCTCTCTCTCTCTCCCCCCTCTCTCTCTCTCTCTCACTCTCTCTCGCTCCTTCTCTCTCTCTCTCTCTCCCCCCCCTCTCTCTCTCCCTCTCTCCCTCTGTCTCTCTCCTTCTCTCTCTCCCCCTCTCTCTCTCTCCCTCTCTCCCTCTGTCTCTCTCTCTCCCTCTTGCTCTCCCTCTTGGTCACTCTGTCTCTCTCTCTCTCTCTCTCTCCTTCTCTCTCTCCCCCTCTCTCTGTCTCTCTCTCTCCCTCTTGCTCTCCCTCTTGCTCACTCTCTCTCTCTCTCCCTACATTCATATTCCTCGACTCAATCTCAAAATGATGTCAGCCGTGAAAAGAATGCAATCACAAGTTCAGATTGTTCTGTTACAGAACTGATCAGTGAATACTTGTATTGATAAAGGCTTTCATGTATTATTGGTGTGCTGCTGTGTGTTCCTCTCAGATTCATTTTGACCTGAACACACCGGCATGAACGTTCACATTTAACACACAAACATTTTCACCCAGGAGTCTCCCGTGGCGCTGCACCGGTCTGGTGACAGTTTTCACTTGAGAGAGATAAAACCTCGACGTCATGCAGAAAGGAGAAAAGGATTATCATTTCCATTAAGTCCAAAGATGCATTCTTATTTCTTTTAAAGTGTAATCTCAGTGATTTGTTTTTGAACTGTTCCCATTTCAATGAAGGCTGGACCCAACAAACGCAGGACGCGGTTTAACGGGTTCCTAGACGTATCGAGGTCGTGGCAGACGGGCAAGAAAAGAGATTAAACTTCTCTTTTCCAAAATGGCCGACTCTAACGAGCAGACGAGTGGATGAACGAGCAAACACTGCGGCTGGATGGGAACAGGTGAGCCCCACTCACAAACACAGAGAGAAGGACACATCATGATTTATTACAGGTGACCTTTAACCTGAGTCAGCTGACAGGAGAGAGGATGACTTCACCGTACAAGGAAAGAGACTCATGAACATGGATGAATGCGAGCTGCAGCGGTCACTGCTCATCCAGGCGTAAACGCTCGCTCTGCCGTTTCTCCCTCGCCGCGACTGATGAAGGGTCAGAGACTCTGTGTGAGCGGCGCGGCGAGCTAGCGGTGAAACACGGCAGAGATTAAGTCCCACACAGAGCGCTGCTCGCACCGTCCTCAGAGACAGTCATGACAGTGGTCAGGAGTCTTCATCCTGCCCTCATCTGGTTCAGATGATCCTGTTAGCTTCTGATCAAACATGGTGGCCGGACGAGGAAATGTTCCGTTCTTCAGACGAACACAAACAGAGGATACACAAACGTCACTCGTGTGGTTTCAAACAGAGAGAACGAGCTGATCAGAATCACAACATGAAAAGCATCTAATCTGCTTTTTGTTGACATCCTCCTCCGTCTCCATCTTTTATTCATCGTCTGTTCTCTCCTCCTCCTCCTCGGATGATCGTGAGCTCAGCGGAGACAGACGAGGCCGGAGCGCTCGGGAGGCTGCAGGATGGAAACACCAGGAGGATGCTGGGTAGTCTCTGATGTGGTGCTTTGCCTCTGGATGCAGGAGCAGCTTGTCACGGTATGCATATGAAGGCCTGCAGCATATGTTCTGTATGGCACATTATGAGAAGCACTTTGAACCAAGCTGGAAGAGAAACAAACTGAAGCAATGTGGCTTTTTTAAATCTCACAGGATTAGCCGTGTCACAGTTTCAAGAGGGAACAAAGACACATGGGCCGGATGAAAAGAACCTTGGATTCTTGTCGTCTCTGCACCTAATCAGAGCGACCGTACTCCCACCTACGATAAACATCACGTCAGCCACGACAACTTTTACTATATTACTCGTTTTTCTTTCTGCCGTCTCTCGTAAGCGACGCTGATTGACACGAAAATTGCAAAACGAGCTGTCCCGGCGTGTCCTTCAGAGACATTTAGTCCCCAAATTGCTCCTGATGCGTGATGGATAAACTGTGAAACACTTTGGAGAAAAGCATCCGACAGGTTCTGTAATGTAGAAAACAATGGAGCCGACAGAGAGAGAGAGCTGACATGAAACACCATCATGTTTTATATATAGGATTTTTAATGATGTAGAGGGAATGATGAACATCCTCCTCCTCACAGACATCCAGCCGGAGGGACCGCACAAGCAAGGACCTCAGTCTTCACTCACAGTTAGACGTGCTTCAGTCCAGTGCAGGGACACAGCAGGTCTACACCTCTGCACCATGTGACCTGAAGGTTGAACCGGATGTCTTTGCTTTGTTTCTGCGTCTGAAGGACCTGCAGGATGTTCAAAGAGGAGAAGATTAGAAAGAAGTTCAAGGTGCCGTCAGTAAGATGACTGACATGATAAACCATGTGAAGGTGTGAAAGTCTCCATCAGCTGTTCCTGCAGCAGGTCCCGTGTCCTTCAGCGTCACAGTAATTCATGTTCTCCTCTCCTCCTCGTCCTCCTGCTGCAGGCTGATGTGCTCGTGTATGCGTGCTGACACGCTCAACGCTTTAATATGCACAAGGCCTCAAACCTTCAGGACAGAAGTGTCTCTGCCCCTCGTCCACGTTGGCTCCTCACCATCACCATCCTCTGCTTCCTTGACTCTCCCCTCGTGCGTAGCAGCACCCAGCGAAGCTTCAGCTCGTAAACACCGGGCGTCACCTGACCTGGATCATAAATATCTGGGGCTCGTTTACATCACATCAACATCTCAGTCCTTGTCTAACAGCTCAGTGCACATCCTGAGTGTGACTCGCACAGCGAGGTGTTCACTGTCGTGTTTGCACTTTTCACTCCTTTAAATGGATCCTTGTGTGAACACAAACTAAAGCTTCCTGTTTTCAGCTGAGGTCATCATGTTTAAATCAGAGCCAGAGCAGTCACAATAAAATCATCTGCTCACTTTCAGCCCTGCATGAGTTCAACCAGAGACTCAAACACCTGCTAACGCTAAACACGTCGCTAACGTCGCTTACTGTGCTGTAGAAACACAGTTTACATCTGGAGACAGAAGAAACATCCATGTGTGCTGTTCTCATGCTAACATGCTAACACAGAGCTAAGAATAGAAACACATGCTGCACAAGCCTCCTGTGACACACACACACACACACACACACACACACACACACACACACACACACACACACACACACTCATGAATGTTTGATGATGTAAAGTAAAGCTGCATTTAGGGCAGATTTATTTATAACAGGAGCGTGTAACAGACACAATGAGACTAATGCACGCTAAGGCTCCCCTCGGCCCACCAAACAACAAACAGTCAATCTGCTGCAATTACTCTAAAATGCACGAGTGCAGAAAGGAGGGGATGTGGTCCATGTGTGAAACCTGAAGATGTGTCAGAACAGATGTGTGAACGATCCTGTTAGACACAGCTGCAGCTCTGACATGAGACGAAGGCGTTTGATGATGATGATGATGATGAGTAATTTCAGGGTTGGCTAATGAGCAGATTTTGGGTCCACATGCAAACATCTGTTTCACGGTCACAGGTGACTGCTCAGAGGATCGACTACAACAAACATATTTTCAACCTTTGTGAGTAAAGCGTGGGATCCAGGGCACACAGGGGTCACAGGACGTCCTTGTCCCCTCGCTCTGTCAAACAATGACAGCACTTTCATTCAAAAGAAGGGATGGCAGCTCCCTCCCTCTTCCTCTGTGTGTCTTTAAATGTTTATGTCTCACCTCCAGCTGCAGATGGATTCTCCTGCAGTGTGAGTTATGGGTCCTCAGAGGGGACAGCTGTATGCTGCTGCAGAGAGACAGAGAGGAAGAGGAGGGACTGAAGTCACACTGACAGCAGAGTGATGCAAGCCGGCAGCTGTGTGCCCGACTCTGCAAGACATCAGCAACGGCTGGATGAACCGAAGTCTGTGGGTTTGTTTGTCCAGTGTTGGGACGAAACGGAGCCAGTGGGAGGGGCTTAGACTGTCTGCACGCCACCTCTACAGACTGTCTGCACGCCACCTCTACAGACTGTCTGCACGCCACCTCTACAGACTGTCTGCACGCCACCTCTACAGACTGTCTGCACGCCACCTCTACAGACTGTCTGCACGCCACCTCTACAGACTGTCTGCACGCCACCTCTACAGACTGTCTGCACGCCACCTCTACCGTCTCTACAGACTGTCTGCACGCCACCTCTACAGACTGTCTGCTCGCCACGCCACGTCACGTCTTACCACTGGAGGCCCCGCCCCTTCCTGTCTGACAGCGGTAGTCTCCTGCTGTGCGGTGTGAACAGCCAGGTCACAGAAGTGTCTTTTTTCTGCAGGTCAGGTCAGCAGTGTTTCCTCCTTTTGAGGGTCTTATAAACTCTGCAGTGAAGAGGACACGAGGGGTGAATGAGACTCATAAAACACCGACAAGCTGGAAGGAAGCCGTGCAGCTGAGGAGGCACGACAATAAACACACTCGCTCCCGTCCAATCAGGAGCAACAAAACGACTCCGCTCCTGTCGCTCCGCCTTCGTGCTCCTTCCTTCAGCTGCACGTTCACCGTGATGACCGTTGATCACCACGACGACACCCCTGAAGCAGCGTCCGGCCTCCTCGCAGGTCAGCCTCTATGTCGCACCGCCCGCCCCCGCTGGTCACTCATCCTGACCTTAAGCGTCTTTTCAAAATGAAGTTTTGTGTGAGGACACACACACACACACACACACACACACACACACACACACACACACACACACACACACACTTTTGTCTCGGTGTCCTGCTCCGAGCTGCTCGTCCGTGTCGTGTCCACTCTCTGTGTGAAAGAATAAAGAGAAAGCAGCGTGCACGTCTGCTGGATAATAATGCACGAGGCTACGAGCATGGCTTCCACCGCCGCTCTCTTGACGCAGCGTGAAGTTCTCTTTGAGCACTTCACGGCTCCAGCAGGAGTCTGAAGGTGTCAGCATGTGGTAACAGAAGGAGGAAGACTTCAAAGAGTCGGACCTGGAGTCACACTGGACTACAAGTCCCTGCAGACATCACCTGAGCTAACCCTCATCTGCCGCCTTCAACAAAGCCTTTCTCCAAAGTCCCTCGCCTGTCTGTGACTATTCCTCTCTCATAGACACACATGCACTTCATCATATTTCTATCAACTCAAATAAACAGAGTGAACTTTTAATAGCAATTGAAAGGATGACCGTTCAGTAACTTCCTGTTTAATTTGAAGGATGTGATCGATCCTGCAGGAAAGATGACAGCAGACCAGACTTATCTTTACTCAAACTCACTACCTTTCATTAAGCGTGGCGTTGGTTCAGACGCGACACGGAGACGCGCTCTGTGTTTCCTTGTTAACACTCGATCTAAACGCAAACACTCATCAGCTGATTCTGCGTCATGTTGTCGTCCACGCTCGCTTTACGCCTCACGCACGGGACAATCTACGAATGAAGCCTCCTAGTGTCCAACGCAAGGAAGTGCATTTCTTTACGGATGGATAGAAACCTGAGAGAAGCCTCCGGAAGCCATGGGGGAGGGGCTAATATCGCCCCGACGACTGTGTTTTATATCAGAGCTGATAATCACTTTCTAAAAACCATCTTTAGCAGATTAACATAACTCAAACTCAGAGTGACTTTAGACGAGATCATCTTCAGCAGCTCGAGATAGTTAGCTCTCTAGCAGCCTGATGGATGGATGGATGGATGGATGGATGGATGGATGGATGGATGGATGGATGGATGGATGGATGGATGGATGGATGGATGGATGGATGGATGGATGGATGGATGGATGGATGGATGGATGGATGGATGGATGGATGGATGGATGGATGGATGGATGGATGGATGGATGGATGGATGGATGGATGGATGGATGGATGGATGGATGGATGGATGGATGGATGGATGGATGGATGGATGGATGGATGGATGGATGGATGGATGGATGGATGGATGGATGGATGGATGGATGGATGGATGGATGGATGGATGGATGGATGGATGGATGGATGGATGGATGGATGGATGGATGGATGGATGGATGGATGGATGGATGGATGGATGGATGGATGGATGGATGGATGGATGGATGGATGGATGGATGGATGGATGGATGGATGGATGGATAGATAGATAGATAGATAGATAGATAGATAGATAGATAGATAGATAGATAGATAGATAGATAGATAGATAGATAGATAGATAGATAGATAGATAGATAGATAGATAGATAGATAGGTGGAATGAAAAGGTTACATTTTTTAACATACTCGACGCACCTTCTGGACCGAAATATCACGAAGGGGAGGAGTTTCTCTGGCACATGGGCTATCACAGGAAAGCTGTATCTGCTCGTGTATAAAGGCCTGGAGATCCAGAGCTGAGCCAAGTATAAATAAGTGCACAGATGTATTTGTTCTTGACTAAGTGGTCGTGACTGAACAGGAACCACAGAAACTATCTTACAGGTTAACAGCGTGAGGAACATTCAGTGTTTTGTGGGGTTTGTCCTGAGCTCACCGGCTGTGCTCCTGTTTGCTAACTGTAATTAATTTCTCATCAGGAATACAGCCAGTAAAACAAGAGATAAAATGCTTCATGTACTGCAGCACCTTTAATCACAGAGAGGGAGAGGAGCCGGCCTGCCACAGGAGCACAGACTCCCAACGCTCGCCATGAAGAGGAAACAAACGTCTCTGCCTGCAGCACTCATTCACACCACGCAGGAAGAAGACTAAATGAAGGGTTTTTTAATTAAACTGAAGATTTCATCATCTCAACGAGAAACAGGTAAACCTCCTCCTCTTCAGGTGAAATCAGTGTCCTCGCTCCTCTTCATCATGTGTGTGAAGTGTGTTGTTGTAAATCCACTCTGATCCTGTATTTGATCATGTCTATAAACCCCTCTATTTCAGCCCTGCTCAGAACAGGCTGTTTCTGTGTCTGTAGCTTTAAATATGTAAATGAGCTGTGTCTGACCACGCCCCCTCTCTGGAAGGGCTCGGGTGTACTCGCTGCTTTCTGGCTCCATGTCCTATTGTTTACGGTGAGAAGGCAGACTCAGAGGGCAGAACAAACACCTAGCTGTGGGAGTGTCACCCACCCGGGGGAGGGGCTACTGCCCTTTGTGATGTCATGAAGGGAAAATCACCAAACGGCCTGTTTGAGCAGGCAGAAGACGGAGAGGACGGACTTTCCTCATCACTGGGGGGGTTGGAGACAGACTAGAAGAGGATTTAGCATGTTATGTGGTTTCACATTTAAAGATCCTTCGTGGAGTCATTTCCAGTTTCCTTCATCGTTCCTCTTTGATATTTCTGTTGAATATAAAACAACATCCTGAAAAGTCTTTGAACAAAGTTTTTTGCATTAAATTGAGGATCGGCCCCAGACGGAGTGCAGAGGTCCTCTCTTACTTCAGAGTGTCATCATCTTATTGTGAAAAGCATCCAATCAGAGCAGAGATTTGATTTAAAAAGCACAAAGCAGCTCAGCAGCAGATAACTGTGAGGGATTGAGGCCTTTCAGCACAGTGTTGGACCTTCACTGAATTTCCTTGAAATTGATCTGAAAAGTTTTTAACGAACTCCTTGAGCATGGCTGATCCCCGAGGCTTTGTGCTGCTCCGCTCGCTGCATAACAAGCAGCTCTCAGCTCGTCACGTCTCACGCTCTGCACCCGCTTCATTGTGTTTAAACAGAAATGTGTTTGTTCTCTTTTAAGAAGTGAGATGTAGGTTTGAACAGTCTCTGGAGTCTGCAGATTAAAACACATGCAGGAGCAGAACCAAACAGCAGCTCGGCAACCAAAAGGCTGCTTAATGAAAAGTCTCCCGTGGCAGACGAGCTCGGCGACGTGCTCCGGGGAAACTTCCAGCAATCACAGGCATTTTGGAGCTTCAACAAAGACTTTAAAGGTGAACTGACCGATGTGAAAACGTCCTGTGCTCAAGAACAGAGGGATCCAGGAGGGAGGCGTGAGAGGAGGGAATGTCAGAGAGGAGAATATGAGCTGTCAGTCAGCCTCCTCCTCTGTGAGCAGAGAGGAGGCGAGGTAATGAAACGGGGAGAACAGATGAACAAAGGAGCGATAAACCCTGTTTGTCTGACAGAGACGCTGACATGTCGACTCCCTCAACGCTGCTACAAGACGAGAGAACACAGAACGTTCCAGAAAGTCGAGAAAGATACTCATACAGTCCAATAAATTCATGATGACTGCAATCACAACAGGGACTAAGTTTACTTTGTTTTTTCTAAAAAAGATTTGTCCCTTCAAAATAAAACTCAGTCTCCTCCTAAAGTGAAGCTGCTCTTTGTCCCTTCAAAATAAAACTCAGTCTTCTCCTAAAATGAAGCTGCTCTTTGTCCCTTCAAAATAAAACTCATTCTCCTCCTAAAATGAAGCTGCTCTTTGTCCCTTCAAAATAAAACTCATTCTCCTCCTAAAATGAAGCTGCTCTTTGTCCCTTCAAAATAAAACTCAGTCTTCTCCTAAAGTGAAGCTGCTCTTTGTCCCTTCAAAATAAAACTCATTCTCCTCCTAAAATGAAGCTGCTCTTTGTCCCTTCAAAATAAAACTCAGTCTTCTCCTAAAGTGAAGCTGCTCTTTGTCCCTTCAAAATAAAACTCATTCTCCTCCTAAAATGAAGCTGCTCTTTGTCCCTTCAAAATAAAACTCAGTCTCCTCCTAAAGTGAAGCTGCTCTTTGTCCCTTCAAAATAAAACTCAGTCTCCTCCTAAAGTGAAGCTTTGTCCCTTCTGGGCCTCCGTACATGTGTGACTGTGTCTGCAGAGACTCTGTCCTCTGACTGGATTTGACTCTTCTGATTTGTTCTGGTTGACTCGGGACGTTTGTGGGCGGAGCTGGTGTGTTTCCTCCAGCCAATGAGAGCGCAGCAGGTGAGTTTAGGAGTGGATACAGCTGAGTGATTGGAGGAGATATAAACCTGTGATATGACGGATATGATGATGTTCCACTCTGATAGACCTGCTGGAGGGAAGTCAAGTGGTGCTTAAATCAGACTCCTACAGGACACGAGAAACACAGAGAGCCTCTCTCCATCTCTGATGGCGAGACAACGAGCCGGCACAGCGTGCTGCAACTCAAGGGTCTGTGACCTTAACACACCAGGGATCCGGACTGCGAGGGAGGGTTTGGGGTCAGCGAGGTCACTTCAGGGTTTCCATGGCGCTCTGTTTGTGATGGTCAGAGCTGCAGCTTCTCAAACTGCTCTCCTCTCCACACGAGGGAGTCCGAGCACATTCAGGAGTTCTTCAGCTCAGGTCCAAGGTGAGCTAACGATGGACAGACTCTGTGAGGATTGTGACAGGTGACATGAAGCTAACTCCGCCCCTTTTATGTGAGCGTGCTCTCTGACACTCGGTCAGGTGGATAACCAGCAGTCAAGTGAAGTTAAAGAATTTCTTCAAGTTGCTTTAACTCGAGTTATTGAAAATAAATGATCCTTTGCAGGTACAGAGGAGGAAATCTCTGCATGATGACATCACATCGTGAGCCAGTCGACTGATCAGCTGATTGGTCTGAAACACAGCAGGAGAGCAGAGACTCTGCAGCCTGCAGGGAGTCTCTGCCTCCTCTGTCCACCTGCAACACACACCACAAACACTCTGTAATCATCTCACTGTGTTCTCAGGCACTCCTCATTATCCTCTCTGAATGCTGCAAACATAATCGATAGTTTTACCCCGGCACACTCAATTAATCTCCCGCCTTCTTCTGCATTATAACTCTGGAAAATAATAAATATCCTGAGGAGAAACTTGTAAGCGCTGTGTTCCAGGGGAGATAAATTCATGGAAAGTTCCTCTCATTCAAAGAGGAAGATGCTCTGCTGATTCAGGGAGGGCCTCGTGGGCAGACGTGCTCAAACTGAGCCATGCCAAGTACACTTGGCTTCCTGCATCTGAATCATGACGAGTGAAATCATTTGGCACGCGACGAGCTGCTGGATGAGGAGACGGCTTTCCACATGTTGGATTTTACCAAACGGAGCTGGGATCGACCCGGCGGTCAGGTTCTCCCTCAAACACTCGGTCCAGAACAACCCACAGGACATGGAGCGAGAGGGGGCGTGGTCAGACACAGCTCATTTACATATTTAAAGCTACAGACACAGATACAGCCTGTTCTGAGCAGGCTGTATCTGACTCCACATTGATTTGTGTTCTGGCCGAGGCAGACGAGCAGCTCCGGCCTAAAAGACTGTTTTTGTGAATGGAGTTTGCAGAATCAACTCTTGAAAATGGATTCTGTTTTGGGTCATTTAATGTCGGGCCTGATGGCTCCGCTGAGATGAAGAAGAAGAAAGAGACAGACGCTCAGTGGTCAATGATTCAAAGTGAGATAGCATGAAAGGAGGAGATAGTCATTAATCACTCTGCACAGCTCTGCACTGTAGGCTCCACACACACACACACACACACACACACACACACACACACACACACACACACACACACACACACACACACACACACACACACACACACACACACACACACACACACACACACACACACACACACACACACACACACACACACACACACACACACACACACACACACACCTTACGGGATCTTACGTAACCCGTGACGCCCCCATGGAGCATCAGAGCGATCAATAACGTCTGGCTCAGAGGGAGACGAGTCCGCCGGAGGAGGAGGCAGACCCGAGCAGACGAGCACCGAGGGAGCTCCAGCCTGCAGGGGGAGAGGATTAACACGGCTGTCACTGACTCTGACACGGCATGCTAATTAGACGTGACGGGGTGGAGCGATTAGCAGAAGCAGCAAAAGGGCAGCCAGTCAGTCAGGCACAAAAAGGCCTGCTGGCACTGAAACACAGGGGACGACACATCTGACCATTTCCTCTGTCATGATGGGCGGAGGAGCTGCTGACTCCAGACATCGATTACATTTATTCCACGTCATCTCAGGAATACTTTGTCTGACTTTACTGGTCAGACAGCACCGTTTGTTTTCAACTAAGACCACAAACTTTACCCGTCTATATGACCTCATCTGCAACACCAATCAGAGGTCGTGTTGGCAGCAAGTGAAGTCCCGCTCCTCTCCATGTCAACATTTTCCAGCTCGTCCAGGAGGATTCTGACCTCCAATCAGATACCTCAACTAACTCCTTCAGATGTGACGGAGAAACACTGTAGCTTCAGTGTTTAGCCAGCTCAGCATGTGGTGGACACTGTAGCTTCAGTGTTTAGCCAGCTCAGCATGTGGTGGACACTGTAGCTTCAGTGTTTAGCCAGCTCTGCATGTGGTGGACACTGTAGCTTCAGTGTTTAGCCAGCTCAGCATGTGGTGGACACTGTAGCTTCAGTGTTTAGCCAGCTCTGCATGTGGTGGACACTGTAGCTTCAGTGTTTAGCCAGCTCTGCATGTGGTGGACACTGTAGCTTCAGTGTTTAGCCAGCTCTGCATGTGGTGGACACTGTAGCTTCAGGGTTTAGCCAGCTCAGCATGTGGTGGACACTGTAGCTTCAGTGTTTAGCCAGCTCTGCATGTGGTGGACACTGTAGCTTCAGTGTTTAGCCAGCTCTGCATGTGGTGGACACTGTAGCTTCAGTGTTTAGCCAGCTCTGCATGTGGTGGACACTGTAGCTTCAGTGTTTAGCCAGCTCAGCATGTGGTGGACACTGTAGCTTCAGGGTTTAGCCAGCTCAGCATGTGGTGGACACTGTAGCTTCAGTGTTTAGCCAGCTCTGCATGTGGTGGACACTGTAGCTTCAGTGTTTAGCCAGCTCTGCATGTGGTGGACACTGTAGCTTCAGTGTTTAGCCAGCTCTGCATGTAGAGACACTGTAGCTTCAGTGTTTAGCCAGCTCTGCATGTGGTGGACACTGTAGCTTCAGTGTTTAGCCAGCTCTGCATGTGGTGGACATTGTAACTTCAGTGTTTAGCCAGCTCTGCATGTGGTGGACATTGTAGCTTCAGTGTTTAGCCAGCTCTGCATGTGGTGGACACTGTAGCTTCAGTGTTTAGCCAGCTCTGCATGTGGTGGACACTGTAGCTTCAGTGTTTAGCCAGCTCTGCATGGGTCTGTAAAGCTTTCTGCGTTCTAACCTCTCTCCATGTTTCATCTCCAACATTGATCCTAGTTTGAGCAGCTTTCTGCTGCTGGAGCTTATTAGAAACATGCAGAGGCTTTTTAGCTCGGGTACAATCACTTCTATCTGAAGCAGTTCCACTGCCCGCTTCCATCGCTGCAACACCTGTTCACCTGATAACTGCTCTCATATCTGGCAAACCCAGGGGCGTCCAAAACGGCCCTCAAAGCCCCGCCTACCTTCTCTGGTCCAATCAAATCCAGAGCATTCAGGAGCAGAATCTAAAGTTAGAAGGAGGACATACTGGCTGCTGCATTGTTGTCAGAGAAGCTTCAACACAGCAGGTTTCCTTCATGATCACACAGGAAGAGAGCAGCTCTCTGATTGGTCCTTTAATATGTAGAGTGTGTGACATCATAGTTATTTACTGCATGAGAAACTTGATAACTACTTTGTTTATCCTTCAGGGCCAAGAAATCAGATTTGATTTAGACCTTTCCCTTTTTCAAATCTGTCTCTAGTGAGTCAGAAACTTTGTGAAAGAGCAAATCAATAAAGATAAAGTACCTCTGAGCCCGGTATTACACTCCATTAGGTGGACATTTTATCCAACATGACTGAGAGCTCCGGTTTAAGCCCTCTGATGGCGACAGAAGTCGTTTAAATCCTGCTGCAGCCTCAGACGGTCAAACTGAAGATCATCTGTAGTCGACGCTCATCGTCTGATTTAATTTTTAAATACCAAACAATCACACACAGCTGCAGAATACTAACTCAAACTAAGAGAGGAAGAGTTCAGCTAACAGACACTGAACAGCATCTGTGTGTAACAGCTCCCTCTAGTGGTGAAATAAAGCTGAGAAGGATTCAGTGTCTGACCACAGAGACGAGCTGCAGCATCATCAGACTGATTCTCTACAGCACAGATCTGAGATCAGAGGGTTCACTGAGAGGACACACACACACACACACACACACACACACACACACACACACACACAGACACACACACACACACAGAGAGACACACACAGACACACACACACACACACACACACACACACACACACACACACACACACACACACACAGAGACACACACACACACACACACACACACACACAGAGAGACACACACACACACACACACACACACACACACACACACACACACACACACACAGAGAGACACACAGAGACACACACACACACACACACACACACACACAGAGAGACACACACAGACACACACACACACACACACACACAGAGACACACACACACACACACACACACACACACAGAGACACACACACACACACACACACACACACACACACACACACACACACACAGGGCTCTCAGTCTTTAAAGAAGGAAGTTGCTTCAGACAGCAGAGACACAAACTGAACAGCAGAGAGTTCAATCATCTCTGTCATCAGTTTAAAGACTCAAGGACACAACGAGACAGAACTGTCTCATCCTGGTGGACTTGAAGCAACAGGACAGGTTGAAGACGTCTCACCTTTCGTCCTCTGTGGATCAAAGGTTCAGTGTTTTGGAGGAGAAACGTCTTTATTATGTGTCTTAGTGGAGTCCGTCCTCCTCTGATTATTATATATTTACAGGGCTGGATGAATGATCAGGTCGTTAACCCTTCAGGTGTTTATCAGCTGTTGTTCTTAACGGCCCCATTGACTCGTCTCCTCTGTCGCCCCCTGGTGGTTTACACATCCACCAAACTCCACTTGATCTGCAGAGTCCCTTTGTACCTTTAAGAAAAAGCTAAAGACCTCACTCGTGATGAACACCTACCGTCTTCATCATGATGATGATGATGATGATGATGATGATGATGATGATGATGATGAAGAACAGCTGGGGAGGTTCCGCTCTGCCTCTGGTCACTTCCTGTGCATGAAGGAAAACCTGCCGGAAAGGATTAAATTTCAGTTTCTTCAGGATTCAAGTTCTCTGACTTTTTTTTGTTTGTTTCAGTTTTCAAACGTTTAAACTCCAACAAAACGCTTCAAAGACCTCATCAATGATTCAAAGTGTTTGTGCACAAGCAGGAGAAGACCATTCTTTTCATTGTTGGAGTTTTTTCTGCATTTCAAACAATACGTTCTGATTCTTTATCTGAAGAGCGACATGTGAGAGGATGTTTAATCAGATTCAAAGTGCCTGGAGGAGAGTTCATGCCCTGCGTGTGTTTGATCTCTCTTTAAGACACTTTACAGTGATGACAGTTTGAGCTCGTCTGCAGGGAGACTCAACAAAAAGAATCTAGAAAAGACAAAAGATGAAAAGATAAAAAAATAGAGAAAAACACTGATTCTCACCTGTGAGCGGTCGGCGAGGCGAGGCGGTGAAGCAGAGGTCCAAAGGGCCCAGGGTACACAGGTTTAATTCAACCAGAGTTCAGTACGGTGGCTCTGAAGGTCAACTGCATGAATTTTTCATGAGTGCAAAAAAAACAATATTTCACCTCTTTGTAAAATCCTACCAGCTTCATAAAACACCTACTGAAATGTTTTATGCAATCATGAAATATTTGTGTTGACCTTCAGGACGACCTCGGAGGAAGACGCTGAAATGTAAAAATCCTGCAGTTCATCACGTGTCCACTAGAGGCTGGCTGCAGAGGCACAGGAAGTCACATACACCAGTGGAGTGTGCGTGTGTGTTTGTGTACAGAGTGTGTGTGAGTGTGTGTGTGTGTACTCATGAGCTCGACGTGATTCTCTTTGAAGCCAAGGCCAAAATCCATCTCATTGATTATTCATTGGAAGCTGATCACACACTACGCTAACACAGTGTGTACCTTACATTGTTTTAATAACGGTGTGTGTGTGTGTGTGTGTGTTTTGTGAATAAATGAGACAGAAAGAGGAAAATAATTAGACAAGAAAAGTGTGAGGGAAGTTAGCTCTGCATGAATCCACTAATGTCTGTGATTATGGATATTTATGGAAATAAGATAAGGGTGGGTGCATTTAATAACTAAAGGCAGCTCAAGTGTGTGTGTGTGTGTGTGTGTGTGTGTGTGTGTGTGTGTGTGTGTGTGCGTGTGTGTGTGTGTAGCAGTCGGCAGTCAGAGTTTAAGCTGCAGAGTTCCAGCAGTCGTGACTCAGGTGCTGAGATATGTATGAAGATGAAAAGGTTCAGACAGAATCCGGATCAGAGCGTCAGTTAGTGCAGGATCAGAGGTGATGAAATCCTTGAAGGCAGACTTTGTTTCACGACTCATAATTGATCTGTGATGGTAAATGAGTGACGAGCTTTGACCTGCAGGAGCAACACGTGCAGTTACACACCTCTGCCAGAGGGTGGTGCTGCAGGCTAACATGCAGGAATTGAAAGTGAAGAGTCTGATATTCGTCTGAAGGACTATAAAACATCTGAAACCCAGAGAAAGCCTGAATGTATGATGTGAGAGACACACGAGTGATGCACAGGCTGAACACTCTATTATTTTACCTTCATAAATCAAATGACAGCTCTGTTAGAATTTAGACTGCAGTACCCATTGTAAACACTAGGGGTCAGAGTGGCTCCTTTAAATGTGGAGCTGAAATATTGAAGTTGTTCGTTCTGATCTACTTTACTGAACTTTACTTCCTGGAGGATCAATAAAAACACAGATTACATGAGAACAACAAGTTTTATCTGAAGGATGAACAGAAACACGATGACGTGTTCTTCAGAACAACACGGAGTCATCAGTTTACAACCAATCAAATCAAGACATGAAGAATCTGTAAACATCTCCAACGCAGAGTGATCCATCCAAATCTGACGTCAGAGCGTTTTCACATCGAGCTGCGTTAAACGCCAACCCTCCACTGAAAACAGAAACATGACTCGTTTGTTCCAAACAGCCTCCGCGCACTCGGAGCTGTAATATCCACACCGGCCAGGAGGTGGCGTTGTGAATTCGCAAAAAGAGAAGTCCGTCTTTAGAGCGAGGTGTAAAACGATGTTGTGACCCTAAAATACAAAGACAGAACATTTATGTGGTCTGCGACTCGTCAGTCGATGGAACTCAAGAGGCGGCCATTGTTGTAGTCCATGCTAGTCCAGATGCTGTTGTTAAAACTTGACAAAGGTTTCTGATGTCAGCTACGATTGCTGGCGTGTAATCGTGTCCTTAGTTTGTGACGTTCCAGAGCTTGTTCGCTCGGACACTTGAGCACGTCTCCGTCTCTGAAAGGCGTTTAACGCCCCCGCCGGCGTGCGTCTGTTCTCTATCACAGCACCTTTCAAGTTCTTTGCGTTTTAAGGTGTGTTGAAAACGGTCATTTTGAGTTTGTGTGCACAGCTCAGAACTGACACAAGGGGGCGCCAGCTTCTTTACCTGAGCCAGCCGATGACGCTCTGTGACATCATCGCTGAATCAACTTCCTCCTCCCGCTGACTCGAGTCCACAGGCTGCGGGCCGTCTCTGCGATCGTCACCCTGCCCGGCAGACGGAGGCTCCTGAGCGGCTCCCTGATACACGCCAGCACCCCGGGCTCTGCGGGCTGCCCCAGGTACTCATGGGAGATGTAGTTAATCCTCCTGAGCTGTTTGCTGTAGTAGTTCCTGAGGTGGCTGAGCTCCTCGGCTGCACTCTCGGAGATGAAAGAACCCTGAGACGGGGAGCCGGGCGCCGTTTGGATGGATGAGTCTCCACCTGCTGCTGCTGCTGAGTCTGTACGGGGTTTCCGACGCACTCTCTGAGGGGTGGTGGATTTACGTTTGGAGCTAACAGGATGTGATGGTGTTTTCTGACCCTGGCTGTTTTCTGTGATGTTGATCTGAACCTCGATGACGTGCTGAGGGGGGCTGCTCTCCTCGCCACGTCTGTCCGTCTCGCTCTCTGGCTTCAGCTCTCGTTTCCTGCACTGGTTCCTCTCCTCTTTAAATAGTTTCTGTTTGGGCTGTTGGGGACAAGTGTCGTCCATGACAGAGTCAAAGATCTCCTCGTGTTCTTGGGCAGATGGCGTCTCCTGTAACCATGACAACGACAGTAAGAGAAGAGTAGCTCATGGTGGTGCATAAAGCTGCAGCTCCGTCAGTGTGAGGTTAGATGATGTTAGCAGAAGCAGGATGATGAAATGTGAGTGACGGTTAGTGCAGCATGCTCCTCAGGGTGCACCTCATGACTTACAGGCTTGGGTGATCAAAACACGCCGTGCATGTATGACCTCTGACACGTGTCCGTCCTCTCCGGCTTCTGGATCACAGTGGATTCTTTTGACCGTGATTTTCATGTTATCACCCAAGCCTGCTGATTGTGAGACTTCTGATGACATGCTGCTTATTTTAAATATGACAGAAGCTGTCAATCATCGGGCCAGCTGTCTGACGCTCTGATTGGAAGCGTGAAGTCAAAGGACAGATATAAACAGAGTGAAGAGTGATGGACTGTACTTTGCCAGCTCGTCCTCTGCTCAGGTTGGGGGGGGGGGGGGTCTGGGGGCCTAAAGGAGGTCAGTCTTGACCTTCTTGGACTTGGGGGCGTCTCCGGCACTTTGACCTGATCTCTTCCCCTCTTTGTCTCTGAGCGGGCCACTCGCAGCTTTGACCTGCAGGTTAACAACGACAGGCTTTAACTGAGAGGGTTCAGACACGAGCATGGAGGGGACTCCGGAGACGGCGAGGACTCGGGACACTCGGGACAAGGAGCCCAGAATCCTCCACGTCTCTCATGTTTCACATCACAAGATCGATGGGGAAGATCATTCATGATTAGCTTTATCCCTCGCTAACCTTCCCCTTATTAAAGTCTAAGAGACACGCCCCCTGCACGCAAGGGGTCTTTCAGTGAGATTTATGGTCTTGTCTCGGTCTCAGAGGACTCTGGTATGTCCCGGTCTCGGTTAGTGCGGTCTTTATTACAACACTATTGTCAGGCCCTGTTTACACCTTTCACCCTACACCCTGAACGGACCCTGAACGGACCCTGAACGGACTCTGAACGGACTCTGATTGGACCCTGAACGGACCCTGAACGGACCCTGAACGGACTCTGAGTGGACCCTGAACGGACTCTGAACGGACTCTGAACAGACGGACCCTGAAAGGACTCTGAACGGACTCTGAGTGGACCCTGAACGGACTCTGAACGGACTCTGAGTGGACCCTGAACGGACTCTGAGTGGACCCTGAACGGACTCTGAACAGACGGACTCTGAACGGACTCTGAACGGACTCTGAACGGACTCTGAACGGACTCTGAACGGACCCTGATTGGACCCTGAACGGACTCTGAGTGGACCCTGAACGGACTCTGAACGGACCCTGACCGGACCCTGAACGGACTCTGAGTGGACCCTGAACGGACTCTGAACGGACCCTGAACGGACTCTGATTAGACCCTGAACGGACTCTGAGTGGACCCTGAACGGACCCTGAACGGACTCTGATTAGACCCTGAACGGACTCTGAGTGGACCCTGAACGGACTCTGAACAGACGGACCCTGAACGGACTCTGAACGGACCCTGAACGGACTCTGAGTGGACCCTGAACGGACTCTGAACGGACTCTGAGTGGACCCTGAACAGACTCTGAACAGACGGACCCTGAACGCACCCTGAACGGACTCTGAACGGACCCTGAACGGACTCTGAACGGACTCTGAACAGACGGACCCTGAACGGACTCTGAACGGACTCTGAACAGACGGACCCTGAACGGACTCTGAACGGACTCTGAACGGACCCTGAACGGACTCTGAACGGACTCTGAGTGGACCCTGAACGGACTCTGAGTGGATCCTGAACGGACTCTGAACGGACTCTGAGTGGACCCTGAACGGACTCTGAACGGACTCTGAACAGACGGACCCTGAACGGACTCTGAACGGACTCTGAACGGACCCTGAACGGACTCTGAACGGACTCTGAACGGACTCTGAGTGGACCCTGAACGGACTCTGAGTGGACCCTGAACGGACTCTGAACGGAAGGACTCTGAACGGACTCTGAACGGACCCTGAACGGTCCCCGAACGGACTCTGAACGGACCCTGGTCTACACATGCAGGGCAGTCTCAGTCTCAGCTATGTCTCGGTCTGGGTTACTGTGTGAGATCATGAATGGCGAGGTCAGTTAGTTCTGTGGCGAGCGCGGTTGTGGACTCCGTGTGGCCTGCTGAAGAGGGAAAACTAGAAATCTAAGATTAGGGAGATTTTTCCACATGAGAGAAAACATCAAGGTGTTAGAGCGTCTACAGTCAGATATATAATCAGCTTTAATAACGTAAAGACTTACCTCTGTGGATTTATAGAAACACTACGACACAAACATCCAAGAAGAAGAAGAAGAAGAGAGAGTTAGAGGAACAGACACAAACAGAAAACAACACGCCCACTTCAGCACGCTGATCGAATCCAGCAGCGTGCGGCGGGCTCTTTTAACGGGTCCAGCGTCAGTCAGACTGCAGTGAGGGAGAGCTTCTGCAGGGGGCGGGGCCTAGTTTGCATGTTGTGTTCACATGATACTGACTCCGCCTTTAAAGACGTCTGCCTGAGTTATTGGGAAATAAAGGTGAACTCACCGCAGCTGACTCCGCCCCCGTCTGTCTCATCTTCATGCTGACTGAGTGCGTCGGACTCTTTAACAGAGGAGCTTTACGGCCGAGCTTCATGTAGAAATACGTGGTGTACGGCGTGAAGCTGAAGTCCTCCCTGAAGACGACACACGGGGAGAAAGGTGAGCGACCTCGGGTTAACGGATTCACATAAAGCAGCAGCTGAAAGGAGCAACACGTCACTGGGACAGCTCGAGTTTAAAACTGAGCAGGTGAGGGGAATAAAAACAAAGATGGCGGCTCACTTGAGGTATCCCAGCAGCAGCAGCCTCACCACCACAGCCTCGGCCTGCAGGCGCGACAGAGACGTGGTCTGGATCATCTTCCTGCGTTTGGCCGGTCCTTTCCCCGTCCACGCCTCCACCAGCTTCAGAGGAGTCACCTTCTCGTCCATGGACGCCGCCAGCTCTAAGATCTGCACCACCTGCCGGGCATGCTGGGTAATATCCACCGCCATGAGAGAGCGCCGACACCTTCACGCAGCAGACACGTGACACACGAGTCATGGGCCATTATGGTGATCTATCACACGGTGTGTGTGCGTGTGTGTGTGTGTGAGAATGTGTGTGTGTGAATGTGTGTGTGTGTGTGTGTATGTGTGTGTGTGTGTGTGTGTGCATGTGTGTGAATGTGCATGTGCATGTGCGTGTGTCTGTGTGTGTGTGTGTGTGTGTGTGAGTGTGTGTGTGTGTGTGTGTGTGTGTGTGCGAGTGTGTGTGAGTGTGAATGTGTGTGTGTGTGTGTGTGTGTGTGTGTGTGCATGTGTGTGAATGTGCATGTGCATGTGCGTGTGTCTGTGTGTGTGTGTGTGTGAGTGTGTGTGTGTGTGTGTGTGTGTGTGTGCGAGTGTGTGAGAGTGTGAATGTGTGTGTGTGTGTGTGTGTGTGTGTGTGTGTTACCTGTCCAGGTTCTGGCAGTAGTCGACCATCTGCAGCAGCTTCTGCTGGCCCACGTTCTCCATCACCACCATGGTGCTGATCCTGAAGATGTCAGAGAAGCCGTAGTAGACGATGCAGTCGGCTGGACGGTCGTCTCGACCTGCACGCGCGGCGAGGAGTCGTAAGGATGTTAGCGTGATGATGAAACATAAGAGCAGCATGACTCAGCGTTCTGTCGTGGCGTGCACCTGCTCGTCCGCTCTCCTGGTAGTAGTTCTCGATGGATTTGCTGATGGTGTGGTGGATGACGAACCGGACGTCAGGCTTGTCGATGCCCATGCCGAACGCCACCGTGGCTACGACCACCTACAGGACACAAACAGCTCCATGTTCACATTCTCTCAGCGGTCTGACGTTGACGTCACAGCTGCTCTTTATTCTCTCCTCCTGACCGTGCTGCGTCCCCACATCCCCCTCGCTCCGCCTCTGATCGGAGCCGTGATCACAAACTCGTCATTATTATGAAGCTCATCCTCACCCTCCAATCCATTTTTACCAAATACACACTTCCTGTGTCTGAACTTTAAATAGCCCTCCTGCGTGACAGAGTAGTACCTGGATCTTGTTGGCGGTCCACTTGCGGTGCACGCGGGACTTGTCGTTAGGCTCCATGTGGGCGTGGTACGGATACGCCAGGATGTCTCTGTTCTGAAGTTCAGACGACACCGACTCTGCGTCCTTCTGAGAGAACACGTAGACGATCCCTGCAGGACAAACAAACATGGAGGAGCCCTGCTGTGCCAGGCGTAACGTCTGTGATGCATTCAGTGCCTTTTACCTGACTGGTCTTTGTATCTGCTCTTGATCAGAGCGGCGACGTCACTTATGGACGCCTCGTTGTTGGAGTCTTTAATACGAACCTGAAGAAGAAAACACCCAGCAGGCTCAGTCACAGCTTGACCTTGCACACTGTGACCTGACTGTGAACACTCCCCACACTACAGACTGAAAGCTAACCAGCGTTTGTGTTATCGTCTTTACGTTTCAAACATCTTTAGAAGACAGAAGCTCTTCAAACCCGACGGCCCGGCCTCAGCTCGACACCGAGTCCCTGCATACACAGTAACATCTTAAATAAGTCCCATCCTCATCAGGCTGAGACCTGAGGTGACCTGAAGCTTCTCAGCCTGATTAAAGACACACCACATGGTTCCCTGCTCTGTTTGGCAGCTTTGAAGCATAGTTGTGTTTTTTTTTCTTGGTTCATGTTTGTGAAGCAGCTGCAGCTCAGCCAAGCAGCAGCAGAGAACACGACCTGTGTGTGTTTATGTATGAAGCAGGTGGCAGTGAGATAAGAGTGCAGTCGCTATGGTAACCACCTCGTAGTAGAGATTGGTGCGGTTGAAGGATGAGGTGATGGTGATTGGCTGCTGCACACACAGGATCTTCTCACAGTCTTTGAGGACGCTGCTGGTCGCCGTGGCGGTGAGGCCGAGCAGCGGGACTTTAGGGAACTGTCTCTTCAGGATGCCCAGCAGTTTATAATCTGCACACACACAGACATACACACACACACACACACACACACACACACACACACACACACACACACACACACACACACACACACACACACACACACACACACACACACACACACACACACACACACACACACACACACACACACACACACACACACACACACACACACACACACACACACACACACACACACACACACACACACACAGGTGGTGTTAGAAGAGCTACAGCACCACAGACAACCCTGTGGGGACCTGCTGCTCTCACCTGGTCTGAAGTCGTGTCCCCACTGGCTGCAGCAGTGAACCTCGTCCACGGCGATGCGACTCAGCAGGTTTGACTTGTAGGATTTCTCCAAACGGGACATGAGCAGTTTGCTTTTGGCGATCTTCTCCGGAGTCACGTACAACAGCTTAAAGGGGGAGTTTGGGTCCGTCATTCCAGCCATGACGGTCTTAGCGTGCTCCTGGAAAGATGAACCCTTTTATTTATACAAGAAAACTTTACAAAGCTGGAACAGACCGCCGGTCTTTACCTTGCTGCTGGACGCATTCAGCATGACTGCGGACACTTCGATGGACTTCAGGTACATGATCTGGTCCTCCATCAGGGACAGCAGGGGGGTGACGACCAGTGTAAATCCTGACACACACACACACACACACACACACACACACACACACACACACACACACACACACACACACACACACACACACACACACACACACACACACACACACACACACACACACACACACACACACACACACACACACACACACACACACACACACACACACACACACACACACACACACACACACAGACAGAAAAAGAAAAGCCACATTTGAGGAGGAGCCGTGTCAGAGCAGCTGTTTGTGTTCACACTGTGCACACGTGTGTGAGTCTACCCTCGGAGCAGACGGCAGGAAGCTGGTAGCAGAGGCTTTTCCCTCGCCCTGTGGGCATCACTAGGAACAGATCTTTGCCTGACAGGCTCAGGTTGATCGCCCTCAGCTGCAGCGGTCGGAACTTGGAGAGATGGAAGGAGTCCTTCAGGTGCTGCTCTGCTTCTTTAGACCACGGGAAATCTACAAAACACCAACGTATTAATGTAAAGCTACAACAACACTCGTTAACTCTGACTGTATCTTCATGCATGTGCGGTACCTGTCCCATCGAAGCGCTTTAACTCCTGCTTACTCATCATGGAGCCAGCCCCTGATGACGACGAGGAAGATGATGCTGAGGAGGATGAAGGCTGAGCAGAGTCACAGGCGTCCTCCAGCTTCAGCAGCAGAGCGTTCTTCTGATCCGTCAGCTCCGCCTGTTTCTGCAGCAGCTCAGCGATCTGCAACTCCACCAGCTCCAGCTCCGACTCCACCGAGTCCAGCTGAGCCTGAACATCTGAGCAGGACCAACGAATGTCAGCAACCATCACTCAGACATCAGAACAACTGTGATCAATCAAGATATCACTGAACCATTTCTCTTCATATCCAGCTGGTCATTTATTTCTCGTCTCTTCACGCTGCACAGAGAATTATTTCTATGGAAGTGTTTTAAGTCAGCTTCCTCTGAGACAACATGCAGCGTGTTTATTCATCTCAACTCATTACATCATCAAAATATGGAACAACATCATCACATCGCGTGCCGACTTCATAACTATAATCACTTCAAGAAGTCGGGATCACAATAAAAAAACTGTTCCCTCTCTCAGAGAGAGGAGACAGTCAGGTCTCACACCTGCACAGGTACTAATCCTCGGAGGATCACACCTCCTCAGCTAATGAGCTCACTTCTCTCAGCGTTCCCCCTGACGGTTGTGAAAGTGTCATTAGTCTCCATGAGACCTCCCTCCTGTTCTTACATCCAAAAACAAGCAAACAGACTGTTTACAGCTGAGCACGGTGCGTCTGTCACAGAGTCGCTGATCCTTCATGTAAATAAACTAGACTAACGTCACACCTGAGTGAGGGAGGACGAATATTCATTTATTTATTCATGTTTTCCCAGTGATGATTGCACATTTATTAACATTATAAAGCACATTTAGACGCACCATGACTTCTGCAAACATCGTCCATATTTCTACAGCTGCTGACGTCACAGAGCAGCAAACCAGCAGACTGTCACAGACATGGACCCCTTTAACTAAAGAGAGAAACACACATTTAGATTAATCCGTTTTGGCAAGAGAATATGATTCAATATCTACATTTATATAGACTTAGTTTATGTGTACATTTCTGAGACATGGTTAAGGCTCCTCTTTCATTCAGCTTCAGTGTCTGCTCTGTGATGCAGGCCTGCTTCTACCAGGACCATGTGACCTCTGCACCAGCAGCACATTTATCTGTTATTGTCAATTATTATTTATTATTAGTAATAATGATAAGTTTATGATTGCGAATCTGTTTAGCAGACATCCAGCACACGTGATTCAGAGAGGTTTACAGAAGTCAGTCACTCTGACTAGTCTTTACTGTTATCACAAAGGTTGTTTGCCATCAGTTTAAGCTCACCTTGTTATTCTTGTGCACATATTAAGATGTGTTTGCACGTGTGCATGTGTGTATAACGTGTATAATTCTTAAATAAACACACATTTTAATTTAATAAAATGTATCCCTGTTTATGATCTTGTAAAGCTTCTTTGACTTGATTGGTGAATGAAAGGTGATTAAATTAGACAATAATATCTTCTTTAATGTTTGTTAACGGTAAATGAGCTAATGTTAGCCCTTAACGTTTCTTCGGCAGCTAGCTTCTCTGAGTGTAAGCGGTTCAGTTGGAGATTAAATCAATCAGACTTTGAAGAAAATACTTTAAAAAGAAGAATCAAAGACTTGAAATGACTTACCGTCCGGGTTTCTTCTTCTTCGTCTGTTTCTGAATCCACTTCACCGTTGCTAAGCAGCCACACGCGCGCGCCGCCACTGAACAAATGTAGCAGCTCAGGGCTAACACGTTGCGTTTTACACCCAGCGCGAGGACTGGCAGGCGAACTACACACCGCGCCCTTCTCAGCCAGATCCACAACGTCCTTTTAACCACTTTTAATCAACAGCCCGTTGTTCATATGATTAATAAGAAACGCCATAATGTTTATATGATTATGTTAAAGATTAGGTTGTCTCAAAACAATCGTTCCTATTGATCTAAGGGCCAAATCAGTGCCGCCTGGCAGACCGTACTCAGGATATATGAAAAAACCTCAAAGTTGTGATGCGTGGATGAAACGGTTTAGAGCGCGAGATGGTTGGTTTGAAGATAGATATATATATAGAACATGTTTTTCTATATGTGTGGGTTTAATGTACGGAAGCTGATTCGGGCCAATCACGAGAAATAAATAATTAGATTATTTTATTTTACTATTCACTTTGAGAAAAAAATCGAAAATAAAATCAAAATGTCAAAAAATGAGTCAGACTGTGGAGGATAAAATTGAAACAGTTCTAAGAATAAAGTCGAAGGGTCAAGTTTTTTTAAACCTTTTTTAAAAGTAATTTACTGTGAAATAAAACTTTTATTCTCTCTTAAATCTGGTAAATTTTGTATCTTTGTAAATAACGATGCGCCAGGAACGCAACATGGTGGTGTTCCGGAAGTTGTCATAGGGAGAAGGTGTGTTTCCGGAAGACGTGGCTGTTGCTGCAGTGGCAGCTGTCATCCCTGAGAGCAGTGCTTAGATAGTTATATTTTCTTTATTTATATGAAATTTGAGTGCTTTATCTGGCGTCAGGATGATTTCTCTCACGGACTCACAAAGTAAGATTTCACTCCGGTGTTATGAGGAGAACTGCTCGCCTGCCAACGAGTGCCTGCTCCTCTCAGAAGAGTCAGGAAACGATTTAAATTTTGTTTTGGGATCAGAGTGTGTGAAGTCTGTCCCTCATAAACGTGAAGTTTGTTTGAAAGCTTTATTTTCATTAACTTTAGTAAATCTGACCTGCACACTGAGTTTGATCTGAAGTGTGTGTGGAGTTAATTTAAAGTTGGGTTCAAAGTTCAGCTGTGTGTTCTTTTAAGAGTGGATGGTAAAGTGTGTGCTAGTTTTTTCTTTGTCCTGCGAGATTTCATTTGTCCACAAAACACCGGCTCCAGCTGAACTAACAGCTGTTAGCATGCAGTGCTAATGTTGTAGCTCTGATCCTGACAGCAGACTCTCTGTGAGTGCTCAGTATGAGACTCAGTCTCTAAGAGATACTCACAGGCTCTCACTATGAGTCTCTGTGAGTCTGCTGTTTAAACCAAAGCTGTAAAGATTCTTCTCCCTGAAGCTTTCATTAGAGCCTGATATTCAGAAACTTCCACTTTACTGTCAAACAGAAACAATGATTCAGATATTTAATCTTTTGTGTGTGTGTGTGTGTGTGTGTGTGTGTGTGTGTGTGTGTGTGT
>NC_136712.1:19423955-19535857 GCF_947650265.1 Symphodus melops
GGCTCGGAGCGTCACTTTCTGTAAAGTCCGGTCGGTGTGAATCTGTTACTCCTCTTGTTTGTGGTTAGGCGTGTGAATGCACCGTCAGCACGATGATGGTGCGTTCAATGTCATCAGCCATGTTGGTTGCCAACTCTTCACTGGAACGTGGTCGACTCGGGTGTGACGTCATTCCGAGCGCCGAGGTGAATAGAACGCATCATAAAGCTAACAGGCAGCTAGCATTAATACCAGACTACAGCGCCACCTCTCGGCAGTGGTCACTTAGTGTACTGCAGCAAAAAAAAATCCCTGAACCCCAAAAAGCTTTTTGTCTGCTGAGGTGTTTAAGACACTTTTCAATACGTGTTTCCAAACGATATGATCTCTGCTCTTCGAAGGATGGAATGAAGCTAACGTACCAAGCTTTAAAGATTCTTAAGGAGGAGACGAGTGAATCCATCAAATTCTACGACACACCCAAAACGCTTTGTACAATTCAGAGCGTGTGCAGGAGTTTGACTTGAAATGAGTCATGTGGTTACAGGCTGGGGCGTCCCGTCCCCGGCTCGCTCCTCCCCACGTTTCCCGTCTCTCTTCAGCTGTCCAAAAACAGCCCAAAATAATAACATCCATAAAAAGGTATGGTCTCGCTGTAACGACCTTCGCTGACCTTTAAAACGAAGCAGAGGGACGACTCTTGCTGTTACGATGTTTATAGAAGTTTAACTGCTGTGAAACGTTCCTCACATCAACAAATCAGTTTCATCAGTCAGTGAACAGTTTTAGCTAAAGAAGAACTCGTTACTGATCCGGGACGCAGCTCAAACACGTCCTTACTGATCTGATACTGGCCTCAGTAAGATCCCTTCATTCAGTCTCCGCCTGAGACGCTTCATGTCAGCTGCTGTCTCTTTAAGGCCCGCCTCCTTAGTGATCTCTCCTGTGATTGGCCAGCTCTGTTTGGTGGGCGTCAGGTCTCGCTCAGAGAAACAGGAAACCAGGTCCGAGGATTACACCAACAGCAGAGGTTTAGTTTGTCACACATGTTGATGTGTTAAAGATGAACCAGATGAACACCTTCCTCTTTCTTTTCTCTGTGTTCAGTTTTATTAAAGTGGGTTCTCTCCCAGCTTCTCCTGTCTGCTCCCTTTAGCCTCTCCTGCTGTGGGTGTGTTTTCTTTTGTTCTCCAGAAACTGACGTTACCTGTGAAATGACGACGTGTGTTTTCTTGTACCGCACTTTTGTAAATATACTTTGGAATCAAGCTTTATATCTGCACTCCTCCTCGTGTCTGCCTCTTTATTCCTGTCTTTGACTCAAAGTCACATTTTTCCACTTCCACATGTGATGTAACATATTTATCTCTATATATAGATATGATATTAATCCTATTTGGGCGGGTTGAAGAAGCCTGGAGAACGTCCATCAAAATCACCCAGACATGCAGCAAAGGTCAGAGGTCAGACCCACAGCAGCAGTAACAAGAAATACAGAATTTAGAATTGAGAACCACAAGACTAAGTAAAAAGAATCTGTGTCAAATAAAGACTAAATATTTACCCCCGACCCGCCCCTGATAACTCTGGTTCTGGACCAATGTCCTCAGTATGTCTGATAATCCTCCATCAGCCTCCCTCACAGTCTGCAGCTGCTCTGGCACGTCCACTCATTATTCCAAGTGTGGCCTTTTGATTCATAAAATCCAGCTCTCATCTCTCCGAGTTCTGCTCCACTGAGCACGGTGCAAACATATCAATAACCCCACAGAGGTTGGTTGGGGGGGGGGGGCCTCAGCCGGACCACATTTCACCCATGAGTCATTAAACTCCACCACGGAGCAGAGAGCGCGCGCAGCTGTCTTAATTCAGAAATATTTACAGTGCACGCCGCGGCAGTATCGATCCGTCACTCCGTTCATTCACTTTTTTTTACCTTCCATTCTTTAAATTGGCCTGACCTACGGCTGCAGGAGCGCGCGCTCAGAGGATATAAATACAGGAGGAGGGACCACAGCCGGGATGTTTTCACTGCCTCATCCTCTGGACACTGAAGTCTCAGACTCTCTGGCAACATGAAGGTAAGAACAACGCGCGGGAACAGACATGTTTCTCTGTTAACTTAGATTTGCTCTTCTGTGTTTGTAGTTTCCATGGAGTAAATATAAAATGGGGAAAATGTCAAAAAGCACGAAAGAAAATGCGATCATGACTTCTTCAAAGTGCCGTTCTTCTCCTGGCTTTACGCACAATCTACCTGCTGATGTTCTCTTCTGCATGTACAACATGGATAAACTTTGCATACAAGTTATGAGGGTTCACCAGATATCTAAGGTTCAGGAAAAAGCTTCACGAGGCGCACACTGCGCGTAATTACGCACAGAAATGCACGAGTCTTTCTTTAAAGAGATGATGTTTATGGATTGAAACTTGTAAATTGAAAAGGTCTTTTTTGCTGTGACAGGGTTTGAGGACGATCACAATCACTTATGTACTCACCCTGCTGCTGCTGGCCTCGTTTATCTCTCAGTCGTGGAGCGCACCGAAGGTACACCGGATTGGTTTGGTCCTCTGCTCCACCCGCTGCCTGCAGGAACAGATCTGAACATGTGGCTCAGTTTACATGAAGAGAACTGCTTTTATAACTTTCTTTGTTGCTTTATTTCAGAGTTCTTTCCAGCGGAGGAACTGGACCCCTCAGGCGATGCTCTACCTAAAGGGGACACGTATGTACTCACCTGACTCCCCTGCTCTCTGCGCGCGCGCGCGCGCGCACACACACACACACACACACACACACACACACAGAGAAAGTGTTTAGATTAAGACAGAAATAAACACATTAGATATCATTGCAGAATGCATGAGAGGAGACGGTCCGGTCCAATCAAATCCACCTTCAGATGAAACATTGAAAGCTGTTCAAACTGTGGTACCGTGCATGCTGACGGTTTAATCTATCATGTTTTTATTGTCTCTTAAGTTGTGCTACTTTTAGATCTCCATGTTGTTCAAACTATAAGAAGAGAAACTCTTTTAATTAGCTGTGAAAAAGATAAAGAATATGTGTTATTGTGTTTCCAGTGGTGTAGAATCTGTCAGGTTTAGGATTCTCACAGTTTAAGAAGTTTCCTCCCAAAGTCTTGTTGACAAAGAAGCAGATGCAGTTTTACTTTCCGTCATGTTTGTTGACTTAATTTCTGTCTTAGGTATTTAAAGAAGTTTCATGAAACATAAACTCTGTTTCTGTTCCGTCTGCTTCCAGAGGGGCGCAGATTCATCTCTGAGGACAGAAAAGAAGGAGACGTCTATGACACGCTACACTTAGGTACAGCAAACATCACAAGGTCATGTGCATATTTAAGAAGTACTGTTCATCTTTTGTTTTTAAAAAGAAAAAATGATTCAAATGAAGGTTTAGAGGAAGTTGGCTGTCAGAGACATCTTTCAGTCTGGTGTTTTTATTTCATCTGTGCTCAGACTTTGTTCCCGCCCCACGAGGAGAGTCCGCTTCCTGTCAGGGAGAGATCACATAAGAAATGATCCTCTGTGATTTATCATTCCCCAAACACAGAATGTGAATGTGTCTGAATGGATGAGTTAATACTGATGGACTCGTCACTCTGCAGCACCGTCTGTCGTTGACATGTTTAGTTTTTACCCGCAGTAATCATCTGTTTGGTCCGCAGAGACTCGTAGTCAGAACACAGAGAAGCTGAGCGTGGATCAGGCAGCCACCGTCCTGCTCAACTTCCTGCAGCAGGCCAGGGAGGGAGGTGAGGGCCACACCTGCAACGTCCTACCTTCATGTATTTGTCAATTTTGAAATAAGTGCTGAGCAACATTATTACTATACTTGAATTTCCCCTGGGATCAATAAAGTATCTATTAGAGCTGCTGAGGGCTGAATTCAGAAATAAAGCAGAAATGTTTTTGGGACATTTGCAGAATAAATTTGAAATGTTTCCTTAACACTGTCTGTGTGTGACTCAGGACGGTTTCCTTTCCCTCACGTAGGCGAGGAAAACCCAGAAGAGGTTTATTTCCAGCAGCTGCCGGTGTGGAAGAGAGAATATTTCTGATCATATTTCATGTGTTTGTGAAGCTGTCGGACGGACTGGGTGTAAATATGGGATCTCTGAATATGTTTAAAATGTGATGTTTTAATAAAAAGCTAGAATTCATACCACGACTGATCTTTATTTATTCTGACTTTTATTCTTCCTCTGAAATCAGCAGATTTTTATCATAAACTGTTGGAGGGTTGAAGCTTTTAAAAAATATGCAGCCGATAACTAAAGGTCACATGACCTCCTCTTCTTCAGGTGAAATCAGTGTCCTCGCTCCTCTTCATCATGTGTGTGAAGTGTGTTGTTGTAAATCCACTCTGATCCTGTATTTGATCATGTCTATAAACCCCTCTATTTCAGCCCTGCTCAGAACAGGCTGTTTCTGTGTCTGTAGCTTTAAATATGTAAATGAGCTGTGTCTGACCACGCCCCCTCTCTGGAAGGGCTCGGGTGTACTCGCTGCTTTCTGGCTCCATGTCCTATTGTTTACGGTGAGAAGGCAGACTCAGAGGGCAGAACAAACACCTAGCTGTGGGAGTGTCACCCACCTGGGGGAGGGGCTACTGCCCTTTGTGATGTCATGAAGGGAACATCTCCAAACGGCCTGTTTGAGCAGGCAGAAGACGGAGAGGACGGACTCTTATCATTGGAGGGTTTGGAGACAGAGACACATGTTAGAGGGACATGGAGAAGTGTTTAGCAGAATACGTGACCTTTAACACTTCCACCAGTATGACATCATGGGGTAAACTCAGTGGAGCAGCTGACAGTCAATATTTTACTTGTGTAATTCTCATCAAACAAACGAAGCGCTCAATCGAGCAGTGAAGAGAAAGTGTGATAGTCTCAGCGGTCTCAAAGAACGGAGCCTGACTTCAGCTTTTGTTTTGTGATGGACGCTTTTTAATTATCTCCCAAATCATCAAACTTTGAAGAAAGTTGTTGTAACAGAAAGAGGAAGGAGCAGGAGGTTCCTTTCATCACTTCAGCTTCCCCACTCTCCCGGCTGCTTCTTCTTGCCCTCCGGCACAAACGGAGACTTGATGTTCAGCCTGTCCCTCTCGGCCTCCTCGTCTTCATCGTACGGCTCATGGTCATCCTCCTCGTCGCTGTGGTGGGGGGTCGAATGGACGGAGGCGGAGGGTGACGGGGGCACCGAGTACGGACGAGGATAACGGAAACCATTGCTCTGTGGAGACACAGATGACTGTACGTAAAGCTGCGTCGGCATCTTTAAAGATTTTCGTTTATTTCTAATCAAAAAACCCGAGAGAGATTTCATCGCCTACATGATGCGTTCAGGTGCTGATAAGAAATGGGATAAGAGAGTTCAGACTGTCCCTGCCAGCTCAAATAAATGATCTTCTCTTGCCTTTCTTCCTCTTTGCCTCTGAACTTTCCCCCTTTCCTTCCTTCTCTTATTTTCCTTCCCTTGCTGTGGTTGATTTACTCCTCTCCCTTACTCCCTTTCCTCATATCCCTCCTTCTCCGAGGTCTCATGCTCTGCATCCTCACACTCCACATGACGGTCTGTCAATCCTCTAAATGTTATCCTGTCAATTAAAGGCCGACAGGTGCAGCCTCCTTCACGTGTGGGACATGAGATCAGGTGTTGATGTGAAGCTCACCTTCAGAGGGGCCATGGGGTCCATCTTGAACTTGTCTGGGAAAGCTCTGCTGAGCGTCAGGTGACGAGCGTTGATGTAGAACTGCAGATGACAGAACATGAGTTTATGAACAACACGTGTGAGCGTGCGGCGTGCTGAGCCAACTATCTCAGCGATGATGGTCAACCATCCTTCACTCACCCGTCCCAGGTATCTCCAGTCCAGCAGCTCAGAGAGCCTCTCCGTCCGGTTCCTCTGGATGATCCGCTGACGACGCGACTGCTGGCAGAAACTGAACATGAACTGAGTCAGCTGGTTACACGAGTCGTCCGCCGAACGGAACCGCCGGTCCACGATGTAAATACCTGGGACGGAGGCGGAGTCAGAGGAGGGGAGAACGCCATCAGGATCAAAAGGATTAACTCCTTAAAACAAGTGTGTGTGTGTGCGTGCGTGTGTGTGCGTGTTTGCATGTGTGCATGTGTGTGTGTGCTTGCGTGTGTGTGTGCTTGCGTGTGTGTGTGTGTGCATGTGTGTGTGTGTGTGCGTGTGTGCTTGCATGTGTGTGCGCGTGTGTGTGTGTGTGTGTCCGCACCGTACGCAGCAGGGTCTGACACGTGCTCCTCCATGAAGCAGCCGAAGCCGGACAGGTTGGTGGTCACACTGGGGATGCCCATCACAGTACACTCACCTGCACAGGTGGAGAAAAGGATTCAGTGCTCCTGACTTTGTGTCCAAACGTTCAGGACAGGTGAGACGTTCAGGACAGGTGAGACGTTACCAGGTGTGTATCCCCACGGCTCGTAGTAGGACGGGAACACTCCGAGGTTACAGCCACGGACAAAGTCCTCGTAGTCCATGGGCAGCAGAGGACTGGTGGAGGACAGGAACTCGGGGTGGAAGATGATCTGAGGACAGAGGTGGAGAACAGGTGACGTGCAGAAAGACGAAGGCGTGAGCTCCAGTCACACGCCGGCTCTACCTTGACGCGGTCGCTCCTGGAGTTGAAGAGGCCGATGCGTCTGACGTTGGACAGGATGGGGTCTGTGGCGTCGTCCAGCATGTTGTGAGTGGTCACCGGAGGAAGGGTGTGTCTCTGTCTCCAAACAGGACACAGGTTAGACAGGAAGTGGACTCACAGAATCACTCTGAAGGGACGATCTGGTGACATTTCTAACTGTTGATTAATGAATCGCTGCTTTCGTTCTGATTTGAAGAAATCAATTGACCCTCAGGGAAAATGATTTCCATAATGATTAAATCGATAGGTTGATTGTTTCAGGGTGAAAGACAGATAATGAATGAATCAGAAGAGACGTTAGCTTAACACGGAGCTAATGATAAACGATTAGCGTCTCACTCTTTCATCTCCAGGTCACATGACGAGACGGTTCTTCAACATACTTTAAAAAACAAACGTGCCTGTGAACCTTCAGCTCTCTGATTGGTCCTTTAAGCTGAATCTTTAACTAACTTTGGGAAACGAAGGTACAGAGAGGTTGGAGGGCCGAACATGAGAAACAACACAGAATGAATGTGGACGTTTTTGGCGTCCCATCAGCGAGCAGGTCGATCCATCTCTCCACGCTCGTACAGTCAATACGCCTCACGCTCCGTTTCCCACACCATATTGACGTGGGCATAAATTCCTGTAATTGAAAAGCCGCCTCTGTTTGTGACACGGTGCTGTAACATAGATCACCTGCACGTTGATGGCGCTCTATTGACCGCAGGTCGCCGACGCGGCGGCAGCACATTCCCGTTTCCTGCAGGGGAATCCCCTCCACGCGCTGCAATAACTCCAGCACGCCGTCGCTCATATTGACCCGGCACGCTTAATGACTTCCCCACATTCATAAAACAGCGAGCCGAGCAGATTTATCTTTACACATTGAAACACAGCGACTGAAGTGAGGAGACGCTTCCACCTCCAGACAAGCTGGAGTGGAAGTCAAGGCGTGTTACATGAAAGAGAACAGCAGGGATCAAATCAAAGAGACTGAGACGGTTTGAGTCAGAAATGATCCAAGCTGATATTTGTTCCCCGTTACCATAGAAACACATCTGGTCACCTGCAGTTTGTAAAGTGGGCAGTCGGTCAGTTCGATCGGATTTGGGGAAAAATCTGATTTGAACATCAGTGTGAACAAAGCCTGAGAGCGAGGACTCGAGTCTGCACGGGCTACAGGACTCGAGTCTGCACGGGCTACAGGACTCGAGTCAGCACGGGCTACAGGACTCGAGTCTGCACGGGCTACAGGACTCGAGTCAGGCTACAGGACTCGAGTCAGGCTACAGGACTCGAGTCTGCACGGGCTACAGGACTCGAGTCTGTACGGGCTACAGGACTCGAGTCTGTACGGGCTACAGGACTCGAGTCTGCACGGGCTACAGACACAAGTCAGGCTACAGGACTCGAGTTAGGCTACAGGACTCGAGTCTGCACGGGCTACAGGACTCGAGTCTGCACGGGCTACAGGACTCGAGTCTGCACGGGCTACAGGACTCGAGTCTGCACGGGCTACAGGACTCGAGTCTGCACGGGCTACAGGACTCGAGTCGGGCTACAGGACTCGAGGCTGTACGGGCTACAGGACTCGAGTCTGCACGGGCTACAGGACTCGAGTCAGGCTACAGGACTCGAGGCTGTACGGGCTACAGGACTCGAGTCTGCACGGGCTACAGGACTCGAGTCTGCACGGGCTACAGGACTCGAGTCAGCACGGGCTACAGGACTCGAGTCTGCACGGGCTACAGGACTCGAGTCAGGCTACAGGACTCGAGTCTGCACGGGCTACAGGACTCGAGCCTGCACGGGCTACAGGACTCGAGTCTGCACGGGCTACAGGACTCGAGTCAGGCTACAGGACTCGAGTCTGTACGGGCTACAGGACTCGAGTCTGCACGGGTTACAGGACTCGAGTCTGCACGGGCTACAGGACTCGAGTCAGGCTACAGGACTCGAGTCAGGCTACAGGACTCGAGTCTGCACGGGCTACAGGACTCGAGTCAGCACGGGCTACAGGACTCGAGTCTGCACGGGCTACAGGACTCGAGTCAGGCTACAGGACTCGAGTCAGGCTACAGGACTCGAGTCTGCACGGGCTACAGGACTCGAGTCTGTACGGGCTACAGGACTCGAGTCTGTACGGGCTACAGGACTCGAGTCTGCACGGGCTACAGACACAAGTCAGGCTACAGGACTCGAGTTAGGCTACAGGACTCGAGTCTGCACGGGCTACAGGACTCGAGTCTGCACGGGCTACAGGACTCGAGTCTGCACGGGCTACAGGACTCGAGTCTGCACGGGCTACAGGACTCGAGTCTGCACGGGCTACAGGACTCGAGTCGGGCTACAGGACTCGAGGCTGTACGGGCTACAGGACTCGAGTCTGCACGGGCTACAGGACTCGAGTCAGGCTACAGGACTCGAGGCTGTACGGGCTACAGGACTCGAGTCTGCACGGGCTACAGGACTCGAGTCTGCACGGGCTACAGGACTCGAGTCAGCACGGGCTACAGGACTCGAGTCTGCACGGGCTACAGGACTCGAGTCAGGCTACAGGACTCGAGTCTGCACGGGCTACAGGACTCGAGCCTGCACGGGCTACAGGACTCGAGTCTGCACGGGCTACAGGACTCGAGTCAGGCTACAGGACTCGAGTCTGTACGGGCTACAGGACTCGAGTCTGCACGGGTTACAGGACTCGAGTCTGCACGGGTTACAGGACTCGAGTCAGGCTACAGGACTCGAGTCTGCACAGGCTACAGGACTCGAGTCTGCACGGGTTACAGGACTCGAGTCTGCACGGGCTACAGGACTCGAGTCTGTACGGGCTACAGGACTCGAGTCTGTACGGGCTACAGACTCGAGTCAGGCTACAGGACTCGAGTCTGCACGGGCTACAGGACTCGAGTCAAGCTACAGGACTCGAGTCAGGCAACAGGACTCGAGTCTGCACGGGCTACAGGACTCGAGTCTGTACGGGCTACAGGACTCGAGTCTGTACGGGCTACAGACACAAGTCAGGCTACAGGACTCGAGTTAGGCTACAGGACTCGAGTCTGTACGGGCTACAGGACTCGAGTCTGTACGGGCTACAGGACTCGAGTTAGGCTACAGGACTCGAGTCTGCACGGGCTACAGGACTCGAGTCAGGCAACAGGACTCGAGTCTGCACGGGCTACAGGTCCTGAAGACTTGAAGGTGACTTGTGCGTACCTGTGTGGCGTAGATGGCTCTCTTCATGATGGTGAAGTCGTCTCTGTCCAGGATGGAGTTCATGTCCGGGATGTCTCCTCTGAGGACCAAACACAGCATGTGAGACGTGGACACGTCATCAGGAGCTCCAGAGGTGTGAAACAGTCCGGACTTACTTTAACAGAGCTTCGTACAGGTTTTTACCAAACTTCTCCTTCACCGAGTGAGCCGTGTCCCTGAGAGAGGAAAACACTCCTTCAGACTCTGATGTGCACGTGGCGCCTGCAGGTCGAGCGCAGAGCAGACGTCATGTGATCACACTCACCACAGCTGTTTGCGCACCGCCTGTCCTTTCAGCGACTCCACGTTGAAGTTGTTGGTTTTCGCAGGCATGATGAAGAAAACCACGACCGTCACGTCGTTTCTGTGGACCTGAGGACGGAGCGAGGATCGAGTTCAGCAACGCTGTGAGTCCTGAAGAAAGAATGCGTCTGCCCCCCCCCCCAATGATCTGGACTTTGGGGTGTGGACCATACATCGTATCATGGACCAACCTCCATCTTTATAAGGTCATCTCTAAGATGGCCGTCTGTAGGTTGAATCCTGTTTTGAGGTGTGTAGCATGTGTAACATGCAGCAGGTCAGAAGGCTCACCCGCAGCAGGTAGTTGAGTCTGGACAGTGATTCCAGGAAGATGTCCGCTCCTTTGTTGGAGAACTCGTAGCGTCCGGCGATGAAGAAGAAGAGCGTTTTCTCCAGTTTGAAGTCCAGGTGGCTGCAGAGAGAGGAGGAGAATACGAGTCAGGAAATATTCTACTAAAGACCCTTCACGTGCGTCTGCCATGAATCCAACCCACCCGTAGAAGTGACCTCTCACAAACTCCTGGATGCGAGCCTTGCTGGTGGCGTGCAGGTTCTGAAACTCGTGCATCGCCGAGAACTTCTTCACATTCAGACCGTTCGGCGTCACCACGTCTGTAATCATAAAACAGAAGGTAGAAGGCTTCAAACAGGAAGTGTAAGAGTTGCGAGGTCGCTGCATGGCGTGCATTAAAGCGTGCAGAAAACTCTTCAGCTCAAGACTCAATGTCACTTTAGGCAGCCAATCAAATCCAGTGTTTATCCCCGCCCCTCGCTGAGGAGCTCACCCATCATGTGAGCTCGACATTCACACCATGTGGTCGTCCGTGTGCACGCACGCCGCCGCTCCACACACAGCAGACGATATGATAGCTGCTGGTGTGTTTGTGTGATTGGCTGCTGTTTGCATATTCAGCTCTGACCTGACGCTTTGCATTGTGGGAAACAGGGGACTGAGGATCTCCCTTTAGTTCTCATGTTGGACCAATCAGGACGAAGCGCTCGATCAGACAGATGTTTAGAAAACATCCGTCTGATGTGAGTTTGAGGGTGTAACGGTGAAAAGTGTCCCCACCTGGCATCCTGTGCAGCATCTGATGAGCTTCCACCGCCGTGATCTGAGAGACCGTGGTGAAGACGTGAGCGCAGTGGACCGCCGCTCGCTCCAGACAGTAACGATGGTAGATCTGCCTCTCACCCGCCTCCTTATCCACGTCGAACTGTGAGAGAGAGAGAGAGAGAGAGAGAGAGAGAGAGAGAGAGAGAGAGAGAGAGAGAGAGAGAGAGAGAGAGAGAGAGAGAGAGAGAGAGAGAGAGAGAGAGAGAGAGAGAGTCCAGCTTGTTTCTACAAAAAGTTCCTTTGATTCATCGTAATAGACTAGTATAGTAATGATGTATTTTTATAGGCCAACCCGAAAGAAATGGTGCCGGTGGTTCCTACGTAAATTTGTCTATGGGATTTTTGCTTTGGATTTTGGATCATTGCAGAAAATAATCTGTGTGTCAAACACACGTTTCTGATGTGTAGCTGTTTTGGTCAGCGGGCTAATCTCTAAACCACAGTCGGTTTATTATAACGCCACGACTGTTAACCACGGTCGGTTTATTATAACGCCACGACTGTTATGCTTTATCTATCTAATCAGCAGCTTAACAAGCTAGCTAAACGTTTAGTTCATCTGATAATCTTTACAGATGAACATCATTTATATGAAGTTTAAAGAGTTAATGCAGCCCAGAGAAGTAAAAAGCTAACGCTATGCTACAAGCTAACTACAAGTTGGGTCTTAGCTAACATAGTTTATCGTCTCGCAAAACATAACCACAGACCTTATTTCAGTCCAAACACAGTTAGGAACCCACGGAGCTAACATGCTAACTCACTTCCTGGTTTTAGGACTCAAAACTACACCAGTCTATAGAGTCAGACTGTGTGTGTGTGTGTGTGTGTGTGTGTGTGTGTGTGTGTGTGTGTGTGTGTGTGTGTGTGTGTGTGTGTGTGTGTGTGTGTGTGTGTGTGTGTGTGTGTGTGTGTGTGTGTGTGTGTGTGTGTGTGTGTGTGTGTGTGTGTGTGTGTGTGTGTGTGTGTGTCAGTTCATTAATGTGAAGATGAATACTGATGTGATTGTATCGATGAAACAGACGAAGTTCTTCTGCAGGTTACAAACAGCTGCTCCGTCAGTGGCCTTTAGCTGCACGCTGACCTTTAGCGTGTGAGCAGCAGAGCCAATTACACACAACACACTGACCTCTGCACACACAACACAACAGCACTAATGATGCCTAAGTGGATGTAAAGACGGCCATGATCAGGAAACAGAAATGTGAGCGTGTTGAGAAGTGAAGGTCGCTCGTGTTTCTGTCATTATTTATCGGTTTATATTATGGATGAGAAACATGCTCAGCTTCCTCCCACTCTGCGTTCACTTCTACTTCTCTTCCTGTCTGAGCTCACCTTGCCCAGGTTGTTGTAGAAGTCGGCGTTCCCGGCACACAGGTATCGTCCCAGCAGCGTGGCGTGCGTGGTGAAGATGGTGGCCATGGGGATCTTGCGGGAGCGAGAGAGAATGAGGCCTGGACCCGCCTGCCACTCGTGGAAATGAGCGATGACATTGGGTGTGTCTCCCAGCTGGTCCGTCAGCTGAACAACAGAGTTTAGAAAAGTCACATCAGTAACCGTCTCAGAGCCTCGGACATTACCTGTGACCGTTAACAAGACGCCACGACCTCTTTGAAGAACCAGGCGATCAGGGAGCCCAGGATGAGCGCGTCGTTGGCCTCTCGGTCCTCGTAGGGGAGGCCGATTTTGCAGGTCTGCCACAGGTCCCCCTTCCAGCGGTCCAGGTTCCAGGCTGCAGAGCCCACGTCGAACAGGATCACGTAGGGACTGCCCTCGATCAGCCAGCGGCCGAAGTGGACCTGCGGCGTGACGGACACGTTTAGAAAGCAGGGATCTGATCGACATGAAGACACGCAGCGAGAGAGTCTCTGCACGCTCTGGAATAACTGCCAACACGTTCAGTAGATCCACACCTAAAGACTACACAGGCTTCTTCACATATTAAGACTGTTCATTTCTCTGCAGCCCAGCAGGGTTTGTGTTTCAGTGTCCTCTGGGCTGAAATGACCTGAGAGACAGGAAGCTGCAGGACTGAGACCAGCTTGCTCGTCTTCCTGAGCTTCCTGTCTCTCTGCAAATTCACTTATCTCTCTCCTTTAAACCGGTTCTAGAGATTTAAGGATTCTGCTCCTGCTGCCTTATAAATTTACTTTTCTTTAACAGTAAAAAGGTCTTTGTTCTCTCAACGTTCCCGAGAAGGGATCCAGGTCCAGGTCTCATAGGGGGGTCAGAGTAAATCAGACCAGAGAAGAATATCAAACCCAAACATGAAGTCACCATCACTGTGTTCTGCTTCTCTGGAAGAGGAGCGCCATCTAGTGGCCAGTGTGTGTTGGTGATTTCCTGTTTGTTGTACTTTCTTATAAACTCATCAGAAGTGACTCAAAGTGTCTCACAGACATGAAGAACAACATCTCTGCGTCTGTGATTCAAACATGGAGCCGATGGAGTTCAGTCTCTCACCTGGCAGCCGTTGTTGATGAGCGCGTCCATGGCCTTCCTGATGGCGGGGTACGGCGGCTCGCAGCCCTCCACCTGCGTCTTGAAGTTGTGATCGAAGTACGGCCCCATCATGAAGTAGTTCTCCCCCCACTCGTCCACCGTGATCTTCGCTTTGGTCTGAATCACCGTGTAAATCCCTCCGACTGCAGGGACAGAGCTCGACTTCACCATCAGCAGGAAGACTCATTACAGCCCAGGACAAGCTCACACATCATATACAGTAAAGGGGGGGGGGCTTCATTAAAAGGACCAATCAGAGAGCTGCTCTCCTCCTGTGTGATCATGAAGGAAACATGCTGTGTTGAAGCTTCTCTGACAACAATGCAGCAGCCAGTATGTCCTCCTTCTAACTTTAGATTCTGCTCCTGAATGCTCTGGATCTGATTGGACCAGAGAAGGTAGGCGGGGCTTTGAAGGCCGTTTTGGACGCCCCTGGGTTTGCCAGATATGAGAGCAGTTATCAGGTGAACAGGTGTTGCAGCGATGGAAGCGGGCAGTGGAACTGCTTCAGATAGAAGTGATTGTACCCGAGCTAAAAAGCCTCTGCATGTTTCTAATAAGCTCCAGCAGCAGAAAGCTGCTCAAACTAGGATCAATGTTGGAGATGAAACATGGAGAGAGGTTAGAACGCAGAAAGCTTTACAGACCCATGCAGAGCTGGCTAAACGCTGAAGCTACAGTGTCCACCACATGCAGAGCTGGCTAAACACTGAAGCTACAGTGTTCACCACATGCAGAGCTGGCTAAACACTGAAGCTACAGTGTCCACCACATGCAGAGCTGGCTAAACACTGAAGCTACAGTGTCCACCACATGCAGAGCTGGCTAAACACTGAAGCTACAGTGTCCACCTCATGCAGAGCTGGCTAAACACTGAAGCTACAGTGTCCACCGCATGCAGAGCTGGCTAAACACTGAAGCTACAGTGTCCACCACATGCAGAGCTGGCTAAACACTGAAGCTACAGTGTTCACCACATGCAGAGCTGGCTAAACACTGAAGCTACAGTGTCCACCACATGCAGAGCTGGCTAAACACTGAAGCTACAGTGTCCACCACATGCAGAGCTGGCTAAACACTGAAGCTACAGTGTCCACCACATGCAGAGCTGGCTAAACACTGAAGCTACAGTGTCCACCGCATGCAGAGCTGGCTAAACACTGAAGCTACAGTGTCCACCACATGCAGAGCTGGCTAAACACTGAAGCTACAGTGTTCACCACATGCAGAGCTGGCTAAACACTGAAGCTACAGTGTCCACCACATGCAGAGCTGGCTAAACACTGAAGCTACAGTGTCCACCACATGCAGAGCTGGCTAAACACTGAAGCTACAGTGTCCACCGCATGCAGAGCTGGCTAAACACTGAAGCTACAGTGTCCACCGCATGCAGAGCTGGCTAAACACTGAAGCTACAGTGTCCACCACATGCAGAGCTGGCTAAACACTGAAGCTACAGTGTTCACCACATGCAGAGCTGGCTAAACACTGAAGCTACAGTGTCCACCACATGCAGAGCTGGCTAAACACTGAAGCTACAGTGTCCACCACATGCAGAGCTGGCTAAACACTGAAGCTACAGTGTCCACCACATGCAGAGCTGGCTAAACACTGAAGCTACAGTGTCCACCGCATGCAGAGCTGGCTAAACACTGAAGCTACAGTGTCCACCACATGCAGAGCTGGCTAAACACTGAAGCTACAGTGTTCACCACATGCAGAGCTGGCTAAACACTGAAGCTACAGTGTCCACCACATGCAGAGCTGGCTAAACACTGAAGCTACAGTGTCCACCACATGCAGAGCTGGCTAAACACTGAAGCTACAGTGTCCACCGCATGCAGAGCTGGCTAAACACTGAAGCTACAGTGTCCACCACATGCAGAGCTGGCTAAACACTGAAGCTACAGTGTCCACCACATGCAGAGCTGGCTAAACACTGAAGCTACAGTGGCCACCACATGCTGAGCTGGCTAAACACTGAAGCTACAGTGTCCACCACATGCTGAGCTGGCTAAACACTGAAGCTACAGTGTCCACCACATGCAGAGCTGGCTAAACACTGAAGCTACAGTGTCCACCACATGCAGAGCTGGCTAAACACTGAAGCTACAGTGTCCACCACATGCAGAGCTGGCTAAACACTGAAGCTACAGTGTCCACCACATGCTGACCTGTGTGAGAGGAGGGGGGAGACAGCTCTCTGTGATGATTAGAGTTTAGCCTGCAGTACATATTTTAAACACCAGGGGGCAGAGTGACGGACTGCTCCTTTAATAAAAACTTTATTTTGAATCTTCCTTCCTGTTGATACCCAAACAAACAAACCAAAGTCCAAACACGTGGCTCAGTTTCCCTTTTTGTCAAAGACAAATAAAGACATGACGGTGCGGGGAGCGGGTGAGCTCACGCTGACGTCTGAGCTGCATCAGAGACGAGCTGTTATATAAGACGACGCAGAACGACCGATAACCTCTGACCTGTTGGAAAACAACGAGAGGCTGCACAGAAACACTGTTTATACTCCAACTGTGTCCGCACCTTTGTCCTGCTGTTAAATATTCAGCCAGCTGTGGCCTGTTTGGTTCCTCCTGACGGCTGAGACGGCGTGCAGGAGCCCCACAACACATGTGACCTTTGTGCAGTCATCACATTGGTTGTTCCTCAGCAGCAACAACGTCATCATCGGTTAACCTCCCAAAATGTCCGACTGAAGAAGACTGGACATGGCAGGAAACTAACACACGCACGTTTACATTCTGATTGAAGTATTCACTGAACATGTGACGTTTCATCGAGATGTACTTGAACACATCACGGTATGAGAAATACGTCCTCGCTAAAGGAACAATCAGGGCTCGAGTGACAGATGAGCAGACACTCCACGCTGAGCTTTAGAGGGAGTTTTATCAAGAACAAGGCCGACGTGTTTTTAAACCACGGGCAGAGAAAACAGGGAAGACCCTCTGCCCCCCCGACCCCCCCGGTCTGAAGTCTGAGAGCTGCAGAATGACGACTCGCGTTGTTTCTCATCACCTTGATATTTCTACATATGTCTGTGTTCATCATCATGCAGCATCAGGAGGCTCAATCAACCAGAGCATGTCGCAACTTCAGTGGCGTTTAATGTTTAGCTCCTCGGAGCACGCGGCTCCATGTTTGCTCCCTCAGAGAGGCGACTTCACACTGTTCAAACAGTTTATGGTTCAGTTGGACAAAATGAATCTGAGACATCTTCATTCAAACGGTGCTGCAGTCAATAACAGGAAGGCTGACTCTGAGGATCCTCTTTCTACTCAATGTGTTCAAAGAGGAAGCATGGGTACCTTTGTTGGTGACCTCCCAGGCCACCTCGAACAGCAGCAGGTCCTCCACAGGCAGCTCGTCCTCCTCCCAGGACGGCAGCAGCCCGCTCAGGGACGTCATGGACAGGGAGCGAGACAGCGGCATCTCACAGCGTCTGGAGGTCCCGACAGAAAGCAGCTGGACGCAGAAAGTGTGGAACCTGATCGTTCAGACGTCGAGGATGAGATAGACCTCCTAACACTACAGGAGGAGATAAAAGAGAGGGGGCAATGAGCTGCAACCCGCCTGCTGAGGGTGACCTGCAACCAGCAGGAGGGGACGTTTACCTCACTCACACACACACACACACACACACACACACACACACACACGTCAGGGTTAAAGGTCGGCTGGAGTTGTGTGTGATGAACTCGGTGGGATTGTGAAATGTTGATGAATGAAAGCAGGTCTGCACACGAGGACGAAGTCCACTCACATTTATTCATCAAGAAGATTCAACAGCAGCATGCAGGAGTTCACCACGACTTCATGAATCACAACCCAATAAAGACTTCCACACGGCTCAAACACTCAAACACAAGCTGAGGCAAAGGGGGCGGGGCTTGATGGAAGTTTAGGGTCTTTGACTGCAAAGGCACGATCTGGAGGTGAGCGCCAGGTCCCGTGTCAGACGATCTGAGGGGCCCATGAAGTGTTCTGTGCAGGGGGGGCCAGCCTTTCAGGGCTCCCTCGTCCTGGACCCAGTCAGCAGCCAGACTGCATTGTTCTGGACCGGCGGGACAGGGACGACTGGATCGTCCATGAGGAAGTCGAGTTATGAAGCCGGGAGGAGGCTAAGTCAGTGACGAAGAGGAGGGTTACACTGTTTATAAAGCCAGGATCGAAAAGAACTTCAGCACCAAAGTAAGCAACCAAAAGTCGACCCGAGCAACAAAACCAATATGTGTCGACAACTTTGTCTGTGCTTCTTTAAAAAGCTCAAACTCGTGTTTGAGAAACGTCTTTGACGCTGAGCTGAAGAGACAGACGAGGGACAAGCAGCACAAAGAGACACAATCACTTCTGTGTTTGTGACAGGTTTGGCTCAGTGGCGCCCTCTGGCTGTGACAGAGATGAGAGGCAACAGGGCGTCAGAGGAGAAGCATGGTTACCATGGACACCAACAGTATAACAGGGTGGTTGGGTTGCTTAGCAACACTCTGGTTTCAGTTAAAGGAAGGGAACAGTGGTCAGAGGCTCTGCTTGTTAACAGGCAGGGCAGGTAACTGCTCGGGGCCCCGGGCCAGTAGGGGCCCCCCCAACGACCGACCAACTTTAAATCACAGCATCACCTCAGATGTGTAGAGGAGAGGAGGAAACCTCCCTGATTGGCCCGTCTGACAGCACTCACTGTCAGCGCCCTGCTCAGTGTCACCTGCATTACTGCTGTGACAATAATACTGGACGCTGGGTGGAGGGGCCCTCCTGGGGCCCCTACAGACCCGAGAGCTCAAAAAGAATCTGTTGTTGATTTTGACCTTTGCTCATTATTAAAAGTCCAATCACACGAGGCGTTGTTCAGGAAATCAGCTCTGCTGAGAGCCAATCACAGCAGAGCTGATACTCAGGATGACATCATGATCATCAAACCGGGTCATGACTCACTGAGCTCATTTCAGCCAGTTAGACGCGAGACCAAAGTTTCATTTTTGACATGTTGTTGTTGTTGTTGTTGTTGTTGTGTAAAACATGACGAACAGCAGATGGATGTCGACATGTGAGTTACAGCTAACATGCTAACATGCTAACATGATACTGAACCATGTGAGCATGTTCTCCTCTCTTCTTAAGCTTCAGGCTCCCGTCCTCTAAACATCATCATGTCCTTCAGCTGCAGACACACCTGTGCATCTGCGTCTGTGACCAATCAGAGGCCTGATCCGTGTGTTTACACGCCGTGTTGGCTCGCTCACTTATCTGCTTTTTACCTTTTCATTACCATCACCAACATGCTCTCACATGTTAGCCCACACATCCCGTTTCCCAGAAGAGCCCATCATGAATGATGCATTTTTCCAAACGCTCCGCAATTTAGAGGCAGGCGGACGTGATTGGCTGAGAGCAGCAGGAGCACGAGGTCACCTGGTGGAAATATAAAACAGGTGAACGAGCGCATGCACTTTAATTCTCACACTGAGAGGGACGAAGACTTTTTTAAAAATCCGACATGAGGCTGGCGGCTCTGGTGTTGGTCTGCGGGCTCATCGTGGGTCAGGACGGACGAGGAGCGGCTCTGCAGGGCGCCGCCTCTGTGCAGAGGACGCCTGACGCAGGTAGGTGGAAGATCACTACACATTTAACTCTTTAGATATTCTTCTTTTTTTAAAAGGCACACGTTGGGTCTTTTGAGGACCTTAGTTCAGAGACAGGACGGACGAGTGAGAAACAGGAGAGAGAGATGAAATGTGGGAGAGGAGCCACCGTACACGGAGCGTGTGCAGTAACCCTGGTCCGAGGAGCTCAGGGACCTGCTGGTCTCATGACCATGCACGCCTCTTAAAAGACACGAGGACGAGTGTGAGAGCGTTGAGACGGTTTAATCAGCAGAAGCTTCTAGACGTGTCCAAAGTGTCTCACTGAATCCAGAGGACGTTTGTCAGGGTTGAGAAACAGAGACGCGTGTTTAATGCACGCTCCTGTACGGAGGCTGGAGAGCGCCGAGCGGGCGGCTTGACTTCAAATACGACCTTTGGCTTGTTTCCTGCATGTCATCGCCTCACCCTGACTCCGCCCACTGACCTGCTGTCCAGTAATAAAGTACATGTTCTTCTTCTTGATGGAGGGTTTCTATTTGACCGAGTGTAAAATCTCAAATGCATCATTACATCATCAATGCAGTGTGTGTGTGTGTGTGTGTGTGTGTGTGTGTGTGTGTGTGTGTGTGTGTGTGTGTGTGTGTGTGTGTGTGTGTGTGAGAGACACGGTCTTTCCAGTTAACGATCACAGTTCACTCCTACCTCCGCTCTTTTTTAAAATAAATTTACATTTTGTATTTAAATTTGTTGACACTTTATTATTTTGTCTAATTTTAGACCTGCTCCGTCTTTCTTTTACTTCTGTGACTTTGACTTGAGACAAATAAAGTGTTTTAAATGTAATTATTAAAAACAGGAAACAGGAGTATCGTTCATGTCCAGGGTTTGAGTGCTTTATATTTCTTTAGTCGGTGAAAACATCTAGACTGTCTGATTCTATGAGGAGTCAGGACTTTAATCTTTCTCAACACAGAGCGTCCTCCTCTCCTCTGAGATCTGTCCCACACTGGTCCTTTGTCTGGCCCCTCATGGACCAGGACAGAGTCCCCCTCATGGACCAGGACAGAGTCCCCTGAATGGAGCTTTGTATTCTTAATAAAAGGAACATGGTCCTGATTAGAAATCTTCATGTTCATATTTAACAGAATAAACATCCAACAGTCAGACACACAACTTAAAGACCAATAAAGAGAACGCTCTGATAGATAAATGTGAGGGCCGTGGCTCAGTGGGTCTCAACTGAAAGGTCGAGGGTTCGATCCCCAGCTCCTGCACATTTCCCATGTGTGTTTGGGTAAGGCACTAAACCGGCCTGTGTGTCTCCCAGGTGTTCTCACCTTGTCTCATGTTGTCTCCGGTGTCCTCCTCAGGTTCAGTCCTCTCCGCTCTCAGCAGGAGATCCAGCGGAGAGTTTCCGGGGGAGGACCCGAGCACGTGCTTCTCTCTGCGGGAGAACGAGGAGCAGCGACAGCTCCTCTGCAACGACCGGAGGAGCAAGTTCAACTTCAACCCGTTCGGCCTCCGCTTCGGGAAACGCTACAACGGCTTCGTTTACCGGAGAGCCGCGCAGCGAGCTCGGACCAACAAGTTCACGCCGCTATCTCTCTTCACGCGAGAACTGGAGGTGCCCACCTGAGACTAATTAGTGCACTTAGCTGAGGACAGGTGGTCTGCTGGAAAAGGCCTTCCTACTGCTGATAATGTGACGCTTCTGTGAATAAAACTTTTTGTACTCACATGTTGCCTCCAGAGGAATCATTGAAAAAACTATCTAGAAACACAAAGACCTCAAATGTAAAGTCGTCATGTTTGATGATTTTGTCTCATAACTAAAAGTGAAAGATGACGAGTGTCCATGTTCAACGTCTGCTGTGACGTCATGCAACCACAAGGTGGCGCTGCCGCCCCAATCAGAAAGCATGCAATCATACTTTACTGTGGAAATATAAAAATATAAAACTACCGCAACATGATCCATGAAAATATTTAAGTTTTATTTGTTTGAAGGTGAAAATGTCTTTACTGGTCAGACTGGTTCTGAATAAAACATCAAGATTTAGCACTTTGGTTTTCATCTTCTGTCAAAAACATCTAAACGTGTGTGTGTGTGTGTGTGTGTGTGTGTGAGAAACACTAAACCAACCCCTTTACAAATCAAATAATTCAAAGTAGAAATGACAGACTTGATGTGTGACGTTCTGTACAGAGCGTCGTCTTCACTCACAGAACGTGATTCTGTTTAGGTAGAAATGAATCACTCAGATGCACGAGCTGTCCTTCATCAGGTTCAGGTTTATTAAGTTACACGTTGCTGCTTCAGACACAGTTTACAACACGAGGTCAGACACACACAGTCGCATTTTTACAAAAAGAAATGGGAGCTGAGCGTTACCGCTCCGCTGGCTGCTCCGTCTCCCACCCACCGTCACAAACCCACACTGAGTGCTGAACATCGTGTTGCTGAAAAAGAACCGCTTAAAGGCAAAGGCAGGAGGATGGAAAGTGTCTGTCCCTCTGTGGGGAGGGACGTGATTGGCTGACAGGGTTGTGGTGGAGGACGGTGACACTTGAGGCTGTTTTAGGGTCCAAACAGCTGAAACACAAGAATCCTTAGGGAGTACAGTAACACACATGAGCTCCTAACACAAACACAGAAACACAGCTGTTAGGGAGAGGAGCTGCTGATTCAAAGGAGCAGACCGGGAGTTTAGACTTCATGTGACTGACAGACGTGAGAGCATCAGGCCAGGTGAGGCTCACCTGAAGGTGAAAACATGGCGGTTTACTCCTTTAAAATCAGCACGCTACGCTTTGAGAGAGGACGGTAAAAAAGGAGTGTGTGCGTGTCGACAGGCCTCTCTGCGTCACCATGGCTGTGTGTGTGTGTGTGTGTGTGTGTGTGTGTGTTCAGATGTCCTTCAGGTCCTTCTGGATGCCCCACAGCGTGTCAGCGCTCTTCTTCAGCTGAGCCACCTCGTCGTCTGTCAGCGTCATGTTGACCACGCTGTTCACGCCGCTGCTGTTCAGGACGCAGGGCAGAGACAGGAAGACCTCCTCGTTGATGCCGTACATGTCCTGAGGAAGCACAAACACCAAGCTGGGTCAGGTGAGGACGCTCAGAGAGACACTCAATGACTAACGGCTAATGAAAGTGTTGCGGACCTTGACCATGGTGGACACCGGGTGGACTCGGCTCATGTTCTTGATGATGCTCTCGGTGAGGTCGGCCACGCTCAGACCGATGGCCCAGTTTGTGTAGCCCTTCAGTTTGATCACCTCGTACGCACTGAAACACAGCGAGCAACAACCGGTTAGCGTGTCGCTACGGATCCTGCAAAGGTCCAAACTAACAGGAAGGAGCACTGAATGCTAACTGTCCCACAGGGCGCCGCAAGAACTGCACATGAGCATCAGCTGCACATAAAGAAACGTGAGACGAGTGGAGTGTGGAGCCTTTCTCTATGTTCCTGTGTGTATGGAGGGGGAGTCACAGGGATGAGAGGATTTTCCACGGGGGGAGAAGTATGCAGAGGATGTAGCCTGAGTGTGTGAAGCATGTGCTGCAGGCTAACCAGTGCTGACCTCACACTTTCTAACACACACACTGAACACACTCACACAGCAGCTTCATGACATCGTTAAATTAACGGCCTCAGCAGGAAGCTGATTGTTCAACTACAGAACTCAAAACCTCCGACTTCTGTTCACAACCTCAGCAGGAGGATTCAAAGGATTCATAGTTTACAGAGACGAATGAAACCACCGTCTCTCTCTCTCTCTCTCTCTGTCTCTCTCTCTGTCTCTCTCTCTGTCTCTCTCTCTCTCTCTCTCTTTCTGTCTCTCTCTCTTTCTGTCTGTCTCTCTCTCTCTCTCTCTTTCTGTCTCTCTGTCTCTCTCTGTCTCTCTCTTTCTGTCACTCTCTCTTTCTGTCTGTCTCTCTCTCTGTCTCTCTCTCTCCCTCTGTCTCTCTGTGTGTCTCTCTCTCTCTCTCTCTTTCTCTCTCTCTCATTCTCTCTCTCTCTCCTTTTAAAGGTATGCAAACTGAGCAGAGGTCACATGACCAGAACTTTCCAGAGAATCTACTCCAGTCCTTCATGGACGCTGAGTGTTAGATCATCATCTGGCAGCTTCTACAGCTCACGTTTCCCCTGCTGTTCTCAGGCTTCTGTTCATCCTGTTGGACGAGCTGGACACACACACACACACACACACACACACACACACACACACACACACACACACACACACACAGCGTACCTGTCCACCACAGCTTTGTGCGTGGCCTTCCACTGCTCCTTATCGGCGTCGGTGCCGATCTCAGGGTTCAGCTTCTGCAGGTTCACTCCAGCTACGTTAGCGCCGCTCCACACGGGCACTGAGACACACACACACACACACACACACACACACACACACACACACACTTAGTCCTGCTGTCCGTCCTCCCTTCATAATAACGTCTGCATTGTGAGGAGTGTTCATGATGTCATGGCGGCGTGCACTCACCGCTGGTGTCTCCGTGCTCGCCCAGCACCCAGCCGTTGAAGGAAGAGGCGTGGATGCCGAGGCGTTCGGCCATCATGTAGCGGAAGCGGGCGGAGTCCAGGTTGGTGCCGCTGCCGATGACGCGGTGTTTGGGCAGACCGCTCAGTTTCCAGGTCACGTATGTGAGCACGTCCACTGTGAGGGAGGGGTCAGAGGTCAGTGAGGTTCAAAGCACAGAGGGCGAGGCTGACGTGTCAGTGACCTCACCAGGGTTAGACACCACGATGAGCGTGCAGTTGGGGCTGTACTTGATGATCTGAGGGATGATGGACTTGAAGACGTTGACGTTTCTCTGCACCAGGTTCAGACGGCTCTCGCCCTCCTGCTGACGAACGCCGGCGGTCACCACCACCAGGCGAGAGTTTGCTGTCACGGCGTAGTCTGTCCGGGGAGGAGAGAAGGTGAGGCCACGAGGGAAACGTTTCATCAAAAGACAAATGAGGTGAGCTCTGAACGGCGAGCTCTGAATGGCACGCTCTGAACGGCACGCTCTGAACGGCGAGCTCTGAACGGCACGCTCTGAATGGCACGCTCTGAACGGCACGCTCTGAACGGCGAGCTCTGAACGGCGAGCTCTGAACGGCGAGCTCTGAACGGCGTGCTCTGAACGGCGAGCTCTGAACGGCGAGCTCTGAACGGCGAGCTCTGAACGGCGAGCTCTAAATGGCGAGCTCTGGACGGCGTGCTCTGAACGGCGTGCTCTGAACGGCGTGCTCTGAACGGCACACTCTGAACGGCACACACTGAACGGCGTGCTCTGAACGGCGTGCTCTGAACGGCGTGCTCTGGACGGCGTGCTCTGAACGGCGTGCTCTGGACGGCGTGCTCTGAACGGCGTGCTCTGGACGGCGTGCTCTAACCTTTATCAGCCACGATCTTTGAGGTCTTCAGGAAGAGGCTGCCGTGCTGCAGGTCCATCATCTCTCCCTTCAGACGATCCTCCATCACATCCACCAGAGCCAGCTCATCAGCCAGGTCCTGACCCGAGGAAGAGGAGGAGGAGGAGGAGGGGGAGGAGGAGGAAGAGGAGGAGGAGGAGGAGGAGGAGGAGGAGGAAGAGGAGGAGGAGGGGGAGGGGGAGGAGGAGGAGGAGGGGGAGGGGGAGGGGGAGGAGGAGGAGGAGGAGGAGGAAGAGGAGGAGGAGGAGGAAGAGGAGGAGGAGGAGGAGGAGGAAGAGGGGGAGGGGGAGGAGGAGGAGGAAGAGGAGGAGGAAGAGGAGGAGGAAGAGGAGGAGGAGGAGGAGGAGGAAGAGGAGGAGGAGGAGGAAGAGGAGGAGGAGCATTTTTAAAGGAAGACTTGTTTGAGTCTGAACGTGGTCAGTGTTAGTTTGTAAATGTGATGATGTCACTCTGTAGTGATGTCACTCTGTGATAATGTCACTCTGTAGTGATGTCACTCTGTGATGATGTCACTCTGTGATGATGTCACTCTGTAGTGATGTCACTCTGTGATAATGTCACTCTGTAGTGATGTCACTCTGTGATGATGTCACTCTGTAGTGATGTCACTCTGTGATGATGTCACTCTGTAGTGATGTCACTCTGTAATGATGTCCCTCTGTGATGATGTCCCTCTGTGATGATGTCACTCTGTGATGATGTCACTCTGTAGTGATGTCACTCTGTGATGATGTCCCACTGTGATGATGTCACTCTGTGATGATGTCCCTCTGTGATGATGTCACTCTGTGATGATGTCACTCTGTGATGATGTCCCTCTGTGATGATGTCCCTCTGTGATGATGTCCCTCTGTGATGATGTCACTCTGTAGTGATGTCACTCTGTGATGATGTCACTCTGTGATGATGTCCCTCTGTGATGATGTCCCTCTGTGATGATGTCACTCTGTAGTGATGTCACTCTGTGATGATGTCCCTCTGTGATGATGTCACTCTGTGATGATGTCACTCTGTAGTGATGTCACTCTGTGATGATGTCACTCTGTGATGATGTCACTCTGTGATGATGTCCCTCTGTGATGATGTCCCTCTGTGTTCATGTATGAGCTCTCAGCTGTTTGCTGTTCGATCAATGATAGTAGTGATCAATGATGATTGATGATTGATGATCAATGATGATCGTGAACATGATGGTCCAGCTGATCACAGATTTAGACTTCATGTCCTGATTCTGTTCAAACGTTCTCTCATGTTTTGGTGTTTTCATGTAGAGAGTGGTGGGTGTGTCTTACCCGCAGCAGGATGCTGACGGCGCAGGCCATGCCCACCTGGCCCACCCCCACCACGGTCACCTTGTTCCTGGGGGGCTCAGCGGGGGTGCTGGCCAGAGGGCTGATCAGTTTCTGGAGGACTGAGGACATGATCTTAGCTGCAGACAGAGAGAGACGGAGGTCAGCTGTAAGATGCTGCAGGAGACACTTGAGGACATTTAAGACACAGAGATGAAACATGTTTCCTCCAGAACCGCAGGAAGCGTCTCAAAGCGTCTCAAAGCGTCCGTCCTCCTCCACGCTTTAACGAACCTCTGTGAACACAACCGTCAAACAAGCGGAATCACAGCTACCTACAAAACGCTCAAACTGGTCACTCACAGGACGAGCGGATGGGAACCAGGAAACGAGACATGGCGACGGAGTCGGAGGTTCGAGCTCTGAGACTCTGAGACTGAAGTTTGACTTTAAATAGTTTCATCCAGACGTCGTCACTCTGACCAGAATCACAACATACATAAAGATACGTGTGTTTATCACATCCATGTGTGTGTGTGTGTGTGTGTGTGTGTGTGTTTTTATCACTGCTGAGGCCGTCGTCCTATCATATCACAGGAAGACTGCGTTCCTCACGGACGAGTTCAGGACTCAAACAGCTGATGGTGTTTTAATCTTTTACATTCAGACAAGAAGATTTTATTTTGCATTTCAAACACAAAGTCAAGAATCTAAAAATCCCTTCATGGTGCTCGGACACGTTTGGATGCTGCAGGTACGAATGTTCCTGCAGCTGAGCGACACCTGGGAACGCCGGATGGCCGCGCACGCCGCACGCCGCGGGGAAGTCCAGGAAGTGAACGTGATGGTTACTCCTCTTTATATGAAGATTAAAGTTGTAGTATTCTCTTTTCTTTGGACGCTGTCGTTACGTCCGGCTCCATTTTACGACCTTTATCTCTTTTAATTAGCGGCAGTTTTTTTAATTTGCTTGGAGCTCGTTTTATTGTTTCTAATCTTTGTGAGTTCACTTCATCTTTAATCTGCTCCCGGTCTCAGCTCGTGGTGTCGGGGTCTTAGGGTCTTATGGGGGTCTTGGGGGTCTTATGGGGGTCTTATGGGGGTCTTGTGACATTTGGCTTCTCTCGGGTTGTTTTGTGTTGTTGTTTTCTTGCGTCCCGTGCTTCGCTCTTTTCTGTATAAATAAAGTTTTTCAAAGTGTCATGTGATGCAGAGATCCTGTTTGATCAACATCGATCACAATAATCCTGAACCTGGTCAAAGTCTTCACTCTGCATTTACGCGACAAACAGAAGTGTTTGCATGAAGGTTTGATGAACGTGTGCAAAGAAAACAATCATGAGGAGAGAGAATGAAATTAGAGCTGCAACAGGAGGAGGGCAGCAATAACTGGATCTAGTATTCAAACTGTGGAGCGAGGACCACGGGGGGTACGCCGGATCCCTCCGGTTCTACACTTTTTTATTTTTCCTCGCTGCAAGCTGAGGAAACAAATATGTTTTGCTTTTGCATCTCCAAACAGGAAATACAAGAAAGAGAAGAGCAGCGAAAACGTCGAGCAGCCCAGCAGGAAGTGAAATCGACGTGAGTGAACCCAGAACAAGTTAAAAACAGGCGACATTAGCGACATTAGCGACATTAGCGACATTAGCGACAGACGCTTCGGCACCTGCTAGCAACACACGACGCAAAGCAGAAGCAAAAATCCTCCAAAGTCCAGACTTGACTGGACTTGGATCCAGACTCTGGTCCCATCAAGTCTGGATTCTTCTGGAGGATGACCCGGGCCTCCTGTGTAACAGTGAAAGCGGCCTGCTGGGCAGAATGGTGATAATGGTGATAATGGTGATAATGGTGAAGTCAGACTTTGATAAGGTCTCATAATGAAGCGTGTGTGACGGGGAAGGAACAGGATATGAGACGCTGAATGTAATCATGATGTGTACACTGTGATGTTTGAACAAAGCTGCTGATAAAGACTTTAATGTCAGCAGATCGTGAGCGGGGGGGGGGGGGGGGCGGGGAACTCATGTTTGAAACTTCCTCACAGACGGACGGACGCTCGGCTCGAGTGGTTTCATCATCAACAGGAAGACACTTTCATAATAAAGGTCAAAAGGACAAAAAGCACTCGAAGAAAAGTGAGACTGAAAGTAAAAGAGAAATCTGACTTTCTTTAATGAGCTCTGAAGAACTCAGACACTGTGTGATGAGTGAAGTCTGTAACCTGTGCAGACAGGAACTAGGACTGTAGGTCCAAAGGAAAGCTTCATATAAGGGGACACATGTTATTACTTCTTTAGGACACGGAGGGGTCTCTGAGGGTCCTCCAGCCTCAGCTTGAGAACCATGATATCAGTTTGCACACAGAACAAAGCCCGGAGAGGACACGCTGTCCTGTTACATTCACAGACTTCAGAGAGGCCGTATCAAGGTCAAACTCACACTGAAGGAGGCGTGTGTGTCCGTGTGTGTGTGTGTGTGTGTGTGTGTGTGTGTGTGTGTGTGGACACACCTCGTGGCTACCAGTATAAACTGAGCTCCTTTCGGCCCTCCTCCTCCAGGAGACAAAGGACCCTTCAGCACAAAGCTGCAGTTCACCTCCTCATAAATATATCACACATTATATGACTGACTGACCAGAGTCCATGTGTGTGTGTGTGTGTGTGTGTGTGTGTGTGTGTGTGTGTGTGTGTGTGTGTTTTATCATCACTGCCTGTTTATCATTTTAACGAGCAGACCTGCTTTTGCCCCCCTCCTCTAAAATCGCTTGCTTTCTCTCTCCCTCTCTCTCCCTCTCTCTCTCTCTCTCTCTCTCTCTCTCTCTCTCTCTAAGGTTACATAACACACCGGGCCTGCACGAGCCCTCAAAGGGACCTTGACTTTGGAGATGCTGAGTGACAAACATCCTAAACTGAAACCACAGAGAGAGTTGATTAAAAATAAAAAGCGACTTTAAAGCGCGCGAGGAGCCGAGCTCACAGGTGGAGAGTTCACGGCGAGTTCACAGAGAAGGTGTTTCCTGTCTGCGTGTCAAATGACACCATTATCAGAACCATGAACAGAACTGCCCCGCGGCCTCGACTGAGGCAGGAAAACAACTACAGCAAAGCCCCTAAACACGACCCCCATAACGGACCTGCGGGAGCGCCACTCCGCGCCTGCTCGGGAGGAACTCTCCAAACATTACGCACGCAATCAGAAAAAGACTCTACCCGACAGCTCCAGGACTTTATGAACGTGCACCAAGTATTCACCAAACCTCCTGTGGCGCTGTTTTAACATGTTACATGAACACAGGTTGAAGTTGGCGTGAATTGCAAATGGATTCCTGTAGCGGAGCATCCATTGCTGCTGACGCGTTCTGCACGCAGCGCCGCGCGGCAGCACCGAGCCCGCAGCAGGAGGCGAAGATCGTAAATGATAAAACAATGAGCTTACTCACATGATTGGAGATGTTCCTAAAGACTGCTGTTAGAAGAGTGGAGCCGGTGGAGGAGACGGTGCAGCGGCTGGCGGAGAGATGGAGAGAGTGCGGAGCTGCACGGTATGCAAAGAGGAGAAAGAGGAGGGGGAGGGGGTGCCAATGTGACCAGGCTGAGTGCGCATGTGAGGGAGGTGCTGGGGGGGGGCAGAGCAGGATGCATGTGCGTGACATTTTTTAAATGTGTCAGTCACGGAAGATTTAGAAAATACGGAGATTATTTGGACAATTAATGAATTTGTAATCTGCGTTTATGAACACCGAGCATGAATAACTTCGAGCCAATCATCAGAGAGCTGCATCAACAGGCTGTCATCACCTCTCACTGCAACACAATCTTATTTAAAGCTTTGACATTACAGAGGGGTCTTTTTAAAGCTCTGTACCGAAACAGAAAGCAGATGATTAGTTTGCAGGTCAGTGTCTCCTGCTTCTGTTCTGAGGCTGCTGAGAAGCAGCAGCTGTGGTTCACTAAGTGTAGAGAAGTGATGCAGTGGACAGAGATGTTGAGACATGGAGAGGACACCTTTCTGTCCCATTCGGGGATGTGCATGTCTTTTTTATTCTTCAGGATGAGACGTGATGATACAAAATGATATGTTGATATATTACGCCATGACTGTATTATAGATACAACACAGCAGGGTTTGACAGGAAGGAGAGTGTGCAGGCCTCTTTACGTTATATTGCACCATGATGCAGAACTGTAGGAGACAACAGCAAACTTGATCCCACTGGTTTTTAATTCTCTAAGGATGAAGTCTTTGACCTAAAGTGTCCTCTCTCTCTGAGAAGCTGCTTTTACAGTTTCTTCCTGTAATCTTGTCTTTGTGTCTTATCAGGATGGAGAGGGACTCGGGTGGACTTTCACCGCCCCCATTAAACGTTCCTGCAGGTGTTAGATGAAGTGTTTATCAGTGCTCAGCCGCTGCACTCCGTCCAGCAGGCAGCCTCACACGTGTTGATATGATCTGACCTACATTATGTTCTATAAATGTGTCAGGAATCTGTCACACTTTGAATAAATAATGAGTCAGAGAAATGATCAAACAAAGGATGCATTCCTTCTTAAATCACGTGTCATTACACACATCCTGGAAACTAACGTCACACCGCCGTCACACCGCCGTCACACCGCCGTCACACCGCTGTACCACAATGATTTATATAATAAATAATACAAACTAAGTCAAGAATCCTGCATGGATCTTTTTTAGGGGAAACGTCTCCCTCCATCGCTCATGGTCATGCACGGATTCGACCTCAGAGGCTGCACACAAACTGGCCTCGGACCGCTACCTGAACCATTTATGAGACGAGATCTTGACTCTGCGTGCTCACTGAGACGTGACCGTGCACGTCCTCTTCATCTCCTTACACACTATCCTTCAGTCACATCGTGGCCTGTGTTCCTATCTTTGAGTGTTTTCAGGTCAGATTATGTTAGTCCGGCTTTTAATAGGTTCAACGGTCACTGGGTCAGAGAGGAAAAGAAAGGAGGTCTGTGAGAGGAGATAAGGTTCTCTCCCTCTTCCTCCTGCTCCTCTGCCTCACACTGACTCTTTCACAAACAGCCTAAAGTACAACTTCTGTTTGTGTGCAAAGCTGACTGAAGCTCTCCTCAGATTATGAGGCTGTGAAACTAAAATCATTGTCGGAGTGATGCTAAAAGACTAACTTCATTTGAAAGAACTGTAAGACATAAGTGATTCTGGTGGCCTTGTGAGGTGACATTTAAAAGGAAATGTCATAAAAGAATTCTGCACGAGACACAAAACATGAAGTCGTGCATCGTGCATGGAGGCCATTGATGTCCAAGTGGAGGCCCGAGTTCAAATCAAGAAGCAAAAATGTGGCATGCTGAAGTGTAACATCCTGCAGTACCTGGAGTGTCCACTAGAGGCTGGCTGCAGTACCTGGAGTGTCCACTAGAGGCTGGCTGCAGTACCTGGAGTGTCCACTAGAGGCTGGCTGCAGCAGCACAGGAAGTCACATACACACCCATTCAAACAGCCTGTTTTTACAGCAGACATGAACATGTTTACAGCCTGCTTCAAAAAACCAAATAGGTGTGATTAGCTCATGTCTCCATCCACACACACTGTACGGGGGGAATGTTTTCATGACTCAGCAGTTTTGATTGGATGAAGGATCAGAGTTATTCACAATAAGGCGTTTAGCTGAGCTGATTGACAGGTGGGCGCCGTGTAACGGTTTGTCAGGAGGCTTAAAACCCGCCTCAGCTCTCAGCCTGTCGTTAGCATGACTCGGAGTTAGCCTGAGACAGCATTTCCAGCACGGAGACCGCCATCCATGGGACTCCAGCGCCCCCTGCAGGGACACACGGGGGACTCCAGCGCCCCCTGCAGGAACACAGGGGGGACTCCAGCGCCCCCTGCAGGAACACAGGGGGGACTCCAGCGCCCCCTGCAGGAACACAGGGGACTCCAGCGCCCCCTGCAGGAACACAGGGGGGACTCCAGCGCCCCCTGCAGGGACACACGGGGGACTCCAGCGCCCCCTGCAGGGAGACACGGGGGACTCCAGCGCCCCCTGCAGGAACACAGGGGGGACTCCAGCGCCCCCTGCAGGAACACAGGGGGGACTCCAGCGCCCCCTGCAGGGAGACACGGGGGACTCCAGCGCCCCCTGCAGGAACACATGGGGGACTCCAGCGCCCCCTGCAGGACCACACAGGGGACTCCAGCGCCCCCTGCAGGGACACATGGGGGACTCCAGCGCCCCCTGCAGGACCACACAGGGGACTCCACGCGGCTCCTTTCCTGCATGTAATCTCTCTCTCTCTCTCTGGCTTCCTGCTCTTTCCTCTATAGGAGTAAAAACCCAACAATAAAATATAAACATGATAGATAGATAGATATTTGATAGATATTTGATTTGACATGAACACTTAAAGATTGATTGATCAGAAGTTCTGGATATGAACATGCTGTTCTCTGCTGCACATGTGACACAGCATGACGAAGAAGAGGAAGATGATGGTGGTGGTGATACAGGCTGGTACCCAATAGGAAGCTGTGAACATGTCTCTGTTTTCCTCCAATAGGGTGAGAGGATGCTGACCCGCTAAAGGGCCCCTGCTCCGCTTTGTGTGTGTGTGTGTGTGTGTGTGAGAGGCCTGCAGAGGCCACGTGTGAACACTGAGGAGGATGGGATCAGATTGGTCAGTAGAAGGAGGCGGGGCTTAACGGCTGTTACATAACACAAAGCCCCCCTGTCAAGTATCCTCTCCTTCTCTCTCTCTCTCTCTCTCTCTTTCTCTCGCTCTCTCTCACACACACACACACACACACACACAGTTTTCTGTATAAACACTTTGCATGTTTTGACTGATGGTTCTGCGGGCTGCAGGAATGCGAGGGGGAAAGAAAGATCAGCTGATGTGGTCAGGTCCCAACAGTTCAAGTTCAAATGTAGTTATTTAAAGGTTCAGAGGTTTCAGCGTGAGAGCATGGAAACACACACACGAGTCTCTGAAAGGTGTGTGTGCTGTAAAACGTTTTAGTTCAGACTCCAGTGCACGGCCTTGTGTTTTAGTTCAGTGAAGAAAAGTTCTTTATATCGTCGACTCAGATCTTTAGCAGGAAGACGTCCCGACAACACGCTCCGTCACTCCTTCCTTCAAACACACACACCAGTCTTCTTTCACTCCTGTGTGTGGAAATCTGATGCATGCTATTATGTTTCTATAATCTGCAAATACAATACATGTCTATGGGGGGGTTGATGGAGGGGGGTTCTGCAGAGGGTACGAGCAGCAGAGGGGAAGTTTGTGGATGGACTTGAGAGGGCGAGCAAAGAGAAGAGGAAAACATCAAATGTACGGTGACAGCTGATCTGATCCATATTCCTCTTCTGCAGCACGTTCAATCAGAGAAGGGAAATGAAGTACAGTAAGTCAAACTATCAGTCTAAGCTGAGAGTATTCATCGTCTGTCCTGAGATCTGGAAACAGTCTCCGGCATGGAGACAGAAGGCCAGTCCAAATAACCAACTTAAGGAAAAAAGATTTCCCTGCATGATAACACGGAGGCTCAGCTCGTCCTCACAGAGATGATGAAGGGATGTGCACGGCGTCCTCTGCTGCAGCTGTGACGGTCTCCGTGTGAGTCACAGACTCTAACAGTAGAGTGTCAGTGAGACTTTTACTCCACACACACACACACACACACACACACGTCCCACCATGCATGGATCATCTATCTGTCACCTGAACAGAGCCAGGGCCGAACTCTCCTCGTCCATGACATCCCCTGAATTCATATTTCAGGGTTGCCCTCCCCCCTCAGGGTGGTTTCTTTGCTCGTTGCAACAACTAAAAATGGACGTCGGAGCTGTGACGGCCTTCAGTCTGTCCGGGACAACACAGGAAGTGTGCAGCTGAGACTCAGAGACTTTCAGCCTTTTCTGAGGAATTATCTGACTCTTATTCTGTGTTCTGCAGCAAACAGCCGAGTCAGCGTCATGTTTCCAGCTGTGACCTGTTCTGTACACTTCACCTGACGCTCACCTGTAGTGTGAGTGTGAACAAAGCAGTCAGAGTTACATGAAGACGACGGCTCTGATTGAACACAGTGATGGAGGTAAACAGTGAGCGGTTAGTACTGTCAACACACTGATCAAATGGATCAGGGTTAACACTTCACTGACACCGTGCAAGGTCGGCCAGCTGACCTGCTAGTCAGAGCCAGGGACCAATCAGGGTGCACGCAGCTCCCAGTCTGCAGCATGAACCACCAATCAGAGCTCAGCATGGGGACAAAGCCGTTATTGTTTGTTTTTGAGCGAGTGTGTGCAGGACAAGAGGACAACAAGGTCAGAGGGGAAATGAAAGCAGCAGAGAACAAAAGGGACCGATGAAGACTCAAAGGTTCATTAACAGGGTAAAAATATCAGGATTAAGAGCTTAGCTCCAAATCACTCTCTTTGACTTCTTTTAACAGAAACATTAGGATGAAGAGTCTCTGAAGGGACGGCTGCAGGTTTGATCATCTGCATCTCTGTGAGTCAGCTGAGTTTTAAAGTTCCTCTTTGGACATTATGGACAAAGACTGATCGATGTGCACAGCCGGATTTAACCTTTCAGACCTCCCAGAGCGAAAATAACTTACTGTGCCCCTTTTTGATGAAAGGTTTAGTTTTGAGCTTTTTATCACTTTGTTGTAGAGATAGGACGGGGGATAGAGTTGGGCGAGAGAGAGAGAGAGAGAGTCACAGGTCAGATTTCACCCTGAGCCGCCTGCTTTAAGGGCTGGGCCTTTGAACATGGGGTCTGTGCACTAACCACTTGGCCACCGGCGCTCCTTTTAACCCCTCACTCCTTTTAAAGTGTGAACAGTGATTGTAAAGCTTGTAACGGGTCTGGTCTTAAAGGAAGGGGTGCCAGTCAGAGTCAGTCTGACAAATAATAATACGTTAAACTTGAACAAAGATACCTTAAACCCACAAAACAAACGTGCACAAACAACAGGTTCAATACAATTCTACATTAAATACATACAACAGACACTAGTTCAGTTTTCAGTTTGTGTATTTGTTCAATGAGGACAGTCCATTCCATGTAATCCACCACCCGTTCAGTCAATCCTTTCTGTGACAATCCAATGTATAAAAGATCCACTCCAGGTTTTACCACGGATTCCCACCCTACAAACAACAATGTGACTTTTGGAACACAAGAAATCATTATTAAACTTTACTAAATAAGAAGTCAGTCACTGTACCTCCCGTCAGTAGAATCTGAGGTGTCAGGGATGACACGGCTGTGACGAAGCTCGTTATTCAAGAGGCAGCGATCATGGGGTTTAACAGCAGATACTTCCGCAAGCAGGTAAGAGTATTTTAGTTTTGATGTGTTGACGCGTGTCTCTTCAGCAGTCCCGAACGTGTTTGGAGATGTGGTTTTAAATCGTGCGTTATTGGATGATTGGTGCTAGGTGGGCGTGAACGGCTGGATTTTTGAATGAATGAACTAGTTGATGAATGAATGATGTCAGTACAGCTGGATCGCTACACTCTTCCCCCCTTCGCCAAAGCCGCCAAAGGTGAGGCGTTATTGTTATCTTCCTGTCCTCCTGCAGGTCTATCCAACTCAGTCAGCAGGACAGGGGTTATCGGAGAACCCCATGAAATCCTCTTCATCAGAGTCCTCCAGAAAAATCTCTAAAACACGCTGGTATTCCCGCTTCTCCAGCTCTTAGCTGGATGGCAGGGCTTCAGCCGGGAAATGTCTACAACCCTCAGGTCCTGCCCAGAATCCTCCAGAACCACTTGGTAGTTCACTGGTCCTACCTGTTCAACCACTCGATAGGGCCCTTGCCATTTAGGGGCTAGCTTGGCAGTAAAGGATTTTTCGGCTTTGGAGAGGGGATGGGCTCGGACCCAAACTCTGTCTTGTATCTCGAACTCCATGTCTTGTCGAGTTTTGTCATAGTGTTTTACGCCGTGCTGAATCTATGTTTTTATTAACAAAGCAACTCAGATCTTCCAGCTGGGCCACCTTGTCATAAGCAGGGGTGTTTGGCACAGACTCTCTGGGTTGCAGCATGACATCCAGGGCTCCTCTTAGTGGGCGATGGAGATTCAGCTCTGCAGGAGAAACTCCAGTGGTCTCCTGAATGGCGGAATTGATGGCAAAGCGGAACTCCGATAGATATTTGTCCCAGTGCTTGTGCTGATTCCCAACATAGGAAGCGATCATGGATTTTAAGGTACGATTAACTCTCAGTCAAATTGGTCTGGGGATGATAAGCTGAGGTTATTTTGTGTCCCACATTCCAGGTTCTGCACACTGATTGGAAGACCGAGGAGACAAACTGGGATCCCCGGTCAGAGAGGAGGAAGTCTGGGAGGCCCCATTGAGTGAAGATGTCTTTCACAAGAATTTGTGATATGGTTTCTGCCGTGGCCTTTCGCAAGGGAAATAATTCTACCCATTTGGAGTAATAATCCACAAAAACCAAGAGATACATGTTTTGCTTTGAACTCTTGGGGAATGGGCCCATCAAATCCATACCCAGCATCTCCCAGGGGCGTTGTACCAGGGTCTGCTGCAGTTTTCCAGCCAGTCGGCGGTTTTCCGGTTTGTAGGCTTGACAAACTTTGCAGTTCTGCACATGACGCCGTACATCTAGGCTTAGCTGGGGCCAGTAGACCAGGTGCTGAAGTCTCCGGTAAGTTTCAAGATGACCAGAGAGGGGGTCCTGGTGAAAATACTCCAGAAGTTGCTCTCTGAATCCGGGAGGTATGTAGAGCTGATAGATTGTTTTGTAGGGAAGGGTGACTACCCGGTAGATGAGATCTTCCATTATGCAAAGAAAAGTATTTGAGTTTATGATTACTTTTTCATTCTCAACAACCTTTTTATAGAGGACCTGGCACTCAGGATCCTCCTGCTGTGCCTTCCATAAGGCCTCAATGGATAGAGGGAGTTCGTTTGTTAGGCCTGAGGAATCCGACATGACGGTAGCACATACAGGTAGAGAGGGATGATTTCCTGTTGTGGCTCGTGAGAGAGCATCAGGCACAGTGTTATATTTCCCTTTCCTGTATTCTACGGTGAAGGTAAATTCCTGAAGCCGGACAGCCCACCGGAGAAGCCAAGTACTGGGTTTGGTGGTTTTAAAAACCCACAAGAGAGAGGCATGATCTGTAACCACCGTGAAGAGACGTCCCTCCAGGTAAGTTCTCCACTTTTCCAGAGCCCACACCACAGCCAAGCATTCCAGTTCTGTAGCAGCGTAGTTCCTCTCAGCTGGAATTAGGTTACGGCTGGCAAACGCGAGGACTTCCTCTGATCCCAGATCAGATTTCTGGACCAACACTGCTCCGAGCCCTACTTCGCTGGTATCTGTATAAACCACAAAGGGAGCATTGAAGTTTGGGTGTCCCAGTACAGGTGGCTGGACTAGATGTTCTTTAAGGGTGTCAAATGCAACCTGGCAGGCAGGTGACCAAAGAAACCTGGCTCCTTTTTTCTTCAGGGCATTGAGTGGCTCTGCGATCCTTGAGAAGTCAGGGATGAACCGATGGTACCACCCCGCCATTCCAAGGAACCTCTGCACCGCCTTCAGGTTGGTTAGAACTGGAAAATTTTTCACAGCTTCCGTTTTGTCCGGGTCAACATGGACCCCAGCAGCAGATACGATGTGACCCAAGAATTTCAGTGAGGTCCTGAACAGTTTGCTTTTTTTCATGTTCACAGAGAGGCCAGCTCTGCGAAGCCTATCCAGGACAGCTTGGACATCAAAAAAATGCTGCTCCCAGGATGGGGAGAAGAAGATGATGTCATCCAGATAAACAAAGCAGACAACGCCTCTCAGTTCACCGAGGGCTCTCTCCATGAGCCTTTGAAATGTTGCTGGTGCATTTTTTAGAACAAAGGGCATGACTTTAAACTGATACAGACCCAGAGGGCAAATGAAAGCCGTCATTTCCTGCACCTCAGGGTCCATTTCCACCTGCCAATACCCACTATTCAAATCCAAGGAAGAGAAGACCACAGCACCTGCGAGGCTATCAAGGATTTCCTGGATGGTGGGAATGGGATAGGCGTCTGTGATGGTGTTTTGTGTTGACTTTCAGGTAGTCCACGCAAAATCTTGGTTTTCCAATCTTCCTGGGAATCAGTACTACGGGAGAAGCCCAAGCTGCGAAGAAGGTTCGTAACATTATCCCTTAGCATGTCCTCCACGAGTTCCTTCATTACCTTTAGCTTTGGAGGGGAAACCCGATAAGGTTTCTGTTGACTGGGAAGTGGATGAGTGAGGTTAATTTGATGTTTCAACAGTTCCGAACGCGAGTGTTTGGAGGTGTGGTTTTAAATCGTGCGTTATTGGATGATTGGTGCTAGGTGGGCGTGAACGGCTGGATTTGTGAATGAATGAACTAGTTGATGAATGAATGATGTCAGTACAGCTGGATCTCTACAAGCTGGTGTTGCACTTCATCACTAAGAACAACAGGGTGAGAGGATGCATAACAACAGATCGTTGCAGGGTTTTTTGGAGGTTGCAGGGGTTATACATGTTGCAGGTGTTATAGGGGTTTCAGGGGTTATACATGTTGCAGGTGTTATAGGTGTTATAGGGGTTGCAGGGGTTATAGGGGTTGCAGGGGTTATACATGTTGCAGGTGTTATAGGGGTTGCAGGGGTTATAGGTGTTGTAGGGGTTGCAGGTGTTATAGGGGTTGCAGGGGTTATACATGTTGCAGGTGTTATAGGGGTTGCAGGGGTTATAGGTGTTGTAGGGGTTGCAGGTGTTATATGGGTTGCAGGGGTTATACATGTTGCAGGTGTTATAGGGGTTGCAGGGGTTATAAGGGTTGCAGGGGTTATAAGGGTTGCAGGGGTTATAGGGGTTGCAGGGGTTATACATGTTGCAGGTGTTATAGGGGTTGCAGGGGTTATACATGTTGCAGGTGTTATAGGGGTTGCAGGGGTTATAGGGGTTTCAGGGGTTATACATGTTGCAGGTGTTATAGGTGTTATAGGGGTTGCAGGGGTTATAGGGGTTGCAGGGGTTATACATGTTGCAGGTGTTATAGGGGTTTCAGGGGTTATACATGTTGCAGGTGTTATAGGTGTTATAGGGGTTGCAGGGGTTATAGGGGTTGCAGGGGTTATACATGTTGCAGGTGTTATAGGGGTTGCAGGGGTTATAGGTGTTGTAGGGGTTGCAGGTGTTATAGGGGTTGCAGGGGTTATACATGTTGCAGGTGTTATAGGGGTTGCAGGGGTTATAGGTGTTGTAGGGGTTGCAGGTGTTATATGGGTTGCAGGGGTTATACATGTTGCAGGTGTTATAGGGGTTGCAGGGGTTATAAGGGTTGCAGGGGTTATAAGGGTTGCAGGGGTTATAGGTGTTTCAGGGGTTATACATGTTATAGGTGTTTCAGGGGTTATACATGTTATAGGTGTTTCAGGGGTTATACATGTTATAGGTGTTTTAGGGGTTGCAGGTGTTGCAGGTGCATTAAAGAAAAGTTTATGAGTGTGGACACAGTTGCGGAGAGGAATTTTACAACCTGGCACAACATGTTGCCCTCTGTTGTGTTGACTTGATTTAATGAACACCCGCAGACACAGACATACAGGTAACTCATGCTTCCCTGATTTACTGCTGATACTTACAACACAATGACCTTTAATAAGCAACATGAACACAAAACAGCAACACAATGAAGGACTGAAAGTAGCTTTTAGGAGGAAGAAAGACCCGAACAAGAAAAGACTAAAAAGCTCATCTTGAATCTTAAACTTACAAAGTGAAATAGACTCTTAGAAGAAAGCAACGTGTTAGAAGAAAACATGATTGTAGAAAATCTGATTTCTTTTTTGTGAGATTTTGGTTTTTTTATCAGTTTAAAACAGAACCAAATATCTAATAGCTGTGAAATCTGTCTCTGCAATGATTCTCAGCCTTCTGCAAACACCCACATCCCCAGATCAGCTGGCAGAAGGGTTGGCACTGCTTTACTGATGTACCCACAGTTCATTTCTCTCTCCGGCTCCACTTCCTCTTCTTTCTGAGATGAAGCTATGGCACAATTAAACATTGTGGGTCAAAGTGTGTCAGTGAGCTTCACACTGACCTGACTGAGATTCAAAATGAACAAATCAGCGCCTGTGCACTCTGCGGGACATTCTGCTTCAGCCCCTCTGTTTCATCACATTTTTAAAAGCTTGATTCTGATAGGCTGCACAGATGTCGGCTGTGAGGTTGCAGACGTGCAGCTGTGTGCACATACTGATGTTTCATACAGTAGGCGAAGTTCAACTTTGTCCACAAGGTCACTTTGCTCAGTCTGTGGTTTACAAGTATTTTCCAATTTACCTCCCTGCTCACAGAGACCTCCCTGTGGAGTAAATCCTCCCCCTCCAAATTCCTCACAGCGAGCCGGGCCAGGCCCGCCCCCCTCCTGTTCATGTGACCAGAAACACCAGCTGCTATTTCATACTGACCTCCAGAACTCAGCACAGGCCTGCAAGGACAATAGATGCATGAATGCGAGCATGAACATGTTTGCACATGCGCCAACACACCCCGTCTGTGTTTTCACTCCTCGCCATGAGAGCCAAACACAACAGGCAGAGCTCGCTGTCTTCACCCTCATGAACCCAGTCCACAGAGACGGAGGATCACAGAAAGTATGAAATACAGACCAAGTCAAAAGTCTGAGGTTAGCTGTTCATTGGATTAGTGATTTAATTTGTATGTTAGAGGATTCATGTGGCAGTAATACACCTCTCTGCTGGTTTCCCAAAAACTTAAAAACAAAAGAAGTAGTGGAAGATATCCCAATGTCTGCCATGAGGTACCACTCTGATGAACCAATCACAGCCTCCCTGTTCTCTGATGAACCAATCACAGCCTCCCTGTTCTCTGATGAACCAATCACAGCCTCCCTGCTCTCTGATGAACCAATCACAGCCTCCCTGCTCTCTGATGAACCAATCACAGCCTCCCTGTTCTCTGATGAACCAATCACAGCCTCCCTGTCTCCCTGCTCTCTGATGAACCAATCACAGCCTCCCTGTCTCCCTGCTCTCTGATGAACCAATCACAGCCTCCCTGTCTCCCTGCTCTCTGATGAACCAATCACAGCCTCCCTGTCTCCCTGCTCTCTGATGAACCAATCACAGCCTCCCTGTCTCCCTGCTCTCTGATGAACCAATCACAGGCCTCCCTGTCTCCCTGCTCTCTGATGAACCAATCACAGCCTCCCTGTCTCCCTGCTCTCTGATGAACCAATCACAGGCCTCCCTGTCTCCCTGCTCTCTGATGAACCAATCACAGCCTCCCTGTCTCCCTGCTCTCTGATGAACCAATCACAGCCTCCCTGTCTCCCTGCTCTCTGATGAACCAATCACAGCCTCCCTGTCTCCCTGCTCTCTGATGAACCAATCACAGGCCTCCCTGTCTCCCTGCTCTCTGATGAACCAATCACAGCCTCCCTGTCTCCCTGCTCTCTGATGAACCAATCACAGCCTCCCTGTCTCCCTGCTCTCTGATGAACCAATCACAGCCTCCCTGTCTCCCTGCTCTCTGGTGAACACACAGTTGGTCTTCATGAACGCCGCTCTGACCCCGCTCACACTCAGTGAACGCTTTTCATTCAGGAAACCACCAACAGCAGCAGCCCGGAGTAAACTGAGACCACAGCGTGACAGAGTTAAAGGATGATTTGTTTCTGTCATGAACATTATTAGATTTAAAATGTGATGTCATATGAAGGTCAGTCTCAAACCATGTCTCAGTCTCAGTCTCGGGTTGGAATAACTTCAAACATGTGATGCTAAATGTGGCGTCCCGTTTATTTTTAAACCTTTAACTTCGTAGAAATGCTGACGAGAAAAAAAAGGAGAGCAACGTATTTTCTTTTAATTCGACCCTCAAACATTCACAGTGACTTTCATCCTGTAACGTTAAAGAAGGAAAACTGTCATCTAGTCTTTAAATCAACTCAACTCCAGACCGACCAAACTCCCCCCCACAGTCAATAACCAGGGGGGCAACAGAACTGGTTCATCCCAAACCCGTCTCCCCCCCTCCCCCCTGATTCCAGAGGACCCGTCTCCCCCCTGATTCCAGAGGACCCGTCTCCCCCTGATCCCAGAGGACCCGTCTCCCCCCTGATCCCAGAGGACCCGTCTCCCCCCTGATCCCAGGGCAGAGGACCCGTCTCCCCCCTGATCCCAGAGGACCCGTCTCCCCCCTGATCCCAGGGCAGAGGACCCGTCTCCCCCCTGATCCCAGAGGACCAGTCTCCCCCCTGATCCCAGGGCAGAGGACCCGTCTCCCCCCTGATCCCAGGGCAGAGGACCCGTCTCCCCCCTGATCCCAGGGCAGAGGACCCGTCTCCCCCCTGATCCCAGAGGACCAGTCTCCCCCCTGATCCCAGAGGACCCCCCTCCCCCTCCTTCACTTTGAACCAGCTGTCTGTACTTTATGTTGTTTCTGCTGTAAGATAACTTTTTTTGTCTGAACTGTATGAAACCAGTTTTCTCTGCATCACCTCCAGAAGCGGCGCTCATGTCGTGAAGCATTACAGCTGAAGGTTCAGGAGGTTCGCTGGCGTGGTCACTGTGCCGGCGTGGATTTAGTTCGCTGTAATGGAAACATAGTTTGTGTTGGAGCTGATAATAAACGCTGAAGCCCAACTGTCTCTGATGGAGTGCACAGCTGTTTCCATCGGCAGGCCGACGCGTCAAAGATGGAGCCTTAAAATAGAGCAGAGCTCGCCTGGAACAGGACTTCATGTGATCACGGGTTTTTATCTCTCACTGTTCATATGTTATTCAACAAACGCTAAAACACGTAAATGGAATCCATTTCCCATGACCCTTTGCAACCTCACTGTCACATGGCCCTGTTAGGCACGCACACATACGCACCAAACATCCACCTTCATCCATCAGAGAGCCACGCTGCCGTTTAATGTGCAAACAAATGGACTGTAATGGCTGCAGAGTTCGTGTGCAGACCAGAACAGGACCAGGACCATTAGGGGGTCAGGTCTCAGTGAGCAGCATGAAATGAATCCCACATGAGCTGCTCCTAACAGGCGAGGTGACGTGCAGAGTGAGCGTCACGAGGAGCGTAAACAGAGTACAGTGGACACGTGCACATTTTAAACATCACCAGGAGCTTTAAGACTTTCAATAAAGGACTCTCTGGTTTTTATTCAAACCTACTTTGTCCAAGTGTCTCTGTCTTCACATTCAAATATCCGGCCTACTCTGCAGTTATATGAGCCCCACGTACAGACAGGTTCGAGTCCGGCCTGTGGCTCCTCTCCCGTCACGTAAAGACAAAAAGCCCCTAACAATCCGTTTAAACAGTCTCACCTGTCCTTTGAGCAGCCGTCAGTTTAAACACAGAAACAGGAAAGAGTGGAGTGAGCACGCCCCCATGTGGCGGGACACTAGAACTACAATGTAAAGCAGAACAGAGATGCACAACAGCAGACTGACATGGACAGAGAACAGCTGATGTGTCTGAACACAGTGAGATGATCGAGGCCCGCTGTGGTCCAGCGGTCGGTGTGCAGAGGTCCACTGAGCCGGCGGCTGGATATGAAAAGTTCTAACATTAAATATGTTTTGTTCTGAGTTTCTAGTTATGAAAACAAATAGATTGTTCATGTTCTTGTAAAGTGTCTTTAACTCATTTATATCTTGAGAACATTTCCTCACTTCATTGAGTCTGCTAAATCAGTTCTTTGTGATCACGTTTATTTACATCTTTTAATGTTTAACAGAGTGCACGTTACATTGAACCATTAAATGGACTCAGATGTTAGTGACCTGCACAGCTCGGCTCAGAGCGAGGAATGATCTCTCTCCTCTCTGTAAATGAACAGACCGCTGCAGACCATCAGCCTGAGGTCAGCTTAAACATTCAAGTTTCATTTTTATCAATTTAAACCAGGGTTTCTTAACCTTTTTGACCTTGGGGCCCAACATTTTCAGGGCAAGGTCGTCTGGGGCCCAATCGAGTGAATGGTTCTGATTTAACTTTTGTGGTCATTTTTATTTAATAGCTGTTTGTGTCACTATGTTGTAATAATGAATCCTGTTCTTCATTTGTATGTTTTTTAATCAATATATGAACCTATACATGGGCTAATTATGCATAAAACCTTGCACAAGTTAAGATCATTTAATTAATTTTGCTCATATAAAACCATGTTTAAGTGCATGTTTGTCAAATAAGTAACACAATATAAACTTAGCAACAAAAGCAATAAAATTAGGTGCTCAATGAAGTTCGGTAGATTTGTTGAAATTAAAAAGAGCATTCTGTTTTGTGTAGCGCTTCTCCATAGACGTTAAGCTAAATATTCTTCTCCTTCTCGTGATGTAGGCCTACTTCTAACTGATGATACTGCCTCTGGTGGTCGGAGAGTATATTGCAGGCCAACGATCACGGCCCTTACGGCCCACAGATGCAAACATATTATCCCCTCGCGGCCCTTCGGCCCATGGTTAAGAAACCCTGATTTAAACCATCGTAACATCTTCTCCCAAAACGAGCTTTTGTTCACCCTGAACAGACGGACCAGTTTGTGTCCATCACAGGTGAACTCGTTTCAAACACCTCAGAGACGGAGGGACCATCACATGTTAAACACACGGATCATTTCTCTTATGTTTCAGGTAAATAACTTTATCTGAGCGCACTTTAAGGTTCCGTTTGGGACCAAACGTTGCTTAAAGAACAAGAGACAGACACACGTTCCCCAGGGAACTTAACTCTTTATTCTCTAATGTGAGGAAATGATCAGACAGCCGAAGGTTTCTACAGAGGGATCTGTGACAGTTCCAGCGTCTCCTCGCTGGATTCAAATATACACGAGTAGAAGCAGCTCGAGGACGAGCCGACAACATAAATATAGAAAACTGCTGTGCGCTGTGGAGGCGGAGCTCTGGGGGCGGAGACTGAGGGCTCAGTGGAGGAGAGGGGGGCGGGGTTTACTCTGTGAGGCCGAGCTTCTTCTTGAGGGACTCTGGCATCTCGGGGGGAGGGGGGCGGGGCAGGCGGAAGTAGACCTTGACAGAGTCGTAGATGAACCACTGCAGGGCGGTCAGAGTACCGATCATGATGATACGGGCGACCAGACCCTTCCACACACCTGGACACGAGAGAGAGAGAGAGAGAGAGAGAGACGCACATGAGGTCATCACGTTCTTTTACACGCCATCTAAGGTCGTTTCATTCAAGGTCACGTGTGACGGCATCAATACTTCCACACAACATTTAGAGAGACAGATGAATGTCCGTCCCCCAGACTCGCAGCACCGGGGTCTCCCCGTCTGTTTGACAGGGCTGCCGGTGCTGCAGGTGGGCTGGGGGGACAGGTGGACTGTTCTCACACGCCAATGACTCAAGCACCTCCAACTGTACAGCCACAGAAGCTGCCGAGGGCACAGCGCCCTCCAGAGGTGGATCTAAGGAGCGTGTTGATCCCTAACCATCAGGTGGACTTCTGTGGATACTGACCTTTAGGTCCCAGCTTCTTGAGGACCTGGACTGCGGTGCTGCCGCTCTCCTTGTTCAGCACAGAGACCACGGAGTCAGCGGGGTGAGACACGATGGCACAGAAGACACCGGCTGCAGAGACAGAGCGGGACAAACGGTCAGAGACGAGCTGGAAACGGAAAACTCATCCAAACACCCGAGAGTCGTGTTTGCATTTATAACCCGTCATAAATGGTAACAACACAAACAGCGTGTCATAACAGGAAGTGAGATAATATGAGCATGACTCAGACATAAATACACGTGCAATATATTTATCCGTACAGTAATCTCACAACAGCTCTTGTTTTTATGTCTGCACCTTCTTTTGTATATACAACCTTATAGAAAGACTTGATGCTGCTCTTTTATCCTGCACTACATCCGACCTGATTCTCAGCTGTAAAGTCCAAATTTGAATGACAATAAAAAGGAAGTGACTGTCTCCTGTTGTAACAGAACCATGAGCCGCTTAGACCCAGCATCTTTCTCTAGTTTCCTCTGGGTGGTTTGCTCACAGCTCGCTGCTGATGTCTCATTCGGACTAAAATCACACTGAGGAGTAAAATGAGCCGAGTGACGGCGTGTTTCACTCACCGATGTAACCGGCCACGAAGGTGACCACCAGCTGCTCTCCTTTGCTGCACTCGCTGCGAGGCTTGGGAACGACGTGCTTGTAGAGCAGCTCCACGGTCCGCTCGAAGCAGGAGAACTTCATCATGGTGTACGGGATCTGCCTCATCCACAGGGGGACCACTCCTTTGTAGAAGCTGGAGAGGATTCATCCAATCAGGTCACAGAGGATCATTCAAACATTACATATTAAGCTCTCGTGTCCGTCCCCCAGACTCGCAGCACCAGGGTCTCCCCGTCTGTTTGACAGGGCTGCCGGTGCTGCAGGTGGGCTGGGGGGACAGGTGGACTGTTCTCACACGCCAATGACTCAAGCACCTCCAACTGTACAGCCACAGAAGCTGCCGAGGGCACAGCGCCCTCCAGAGGTGGATCTAAGGAGCGTGTTGCACACGGGTATTGATTGCACGCCGGCGACTAACTTACGCCCAGATGCCCTCCTCGGCGAACATCTTGGGGACAGCCTGTCTGAGGGTGTTGGCGTAGCCCGGCTGGGTCTGGATGCGGACCTTCACGGCCTCCATGGGAGCCAGGGCGATGTCGGCGAAGAACTCTGCGCTGGCTGAGGCGGCCAGGTACAACGATGTCCTCCACAGGTACGTGTTCTCCTGTTACAGAGAAAACAATCTCATCTCAGTTACCATGGCAACAGGAAGTCAGAGGCCCCCTTCTGGGGTGAGTCCTTTCCTCTAACGCCTCCTGCGGCGAGCGCCGCATGTCCAGCTTACCTCTCCCAGCAGGTCGCTGTAGAAGATCTTGAACACCTCATAGAAGCCGAACTTGCAGAGTCCCTGCATGGAGTACCCGATGAAGGTGGGCGCCCAGCCCTTCGCCAGACCTCTGACGCCATCTTCCCTCACAGTCACTGAGAAGCCGTTTCCGATGCTCTTGTATTTATCTGGGTCCACCTGAACAGGTGGAGATGAGAGTGTGAGACACAGGACAGCCAATGACGTGCAGCTCTGAGATCTGCTGTCACCAGACTCAGGGGGGGGCAACACTGGAGGTCTTAGTGCTAAAGGGGGTCCGCTCTCTGGACTACAATAAATATGTCTGTCCCTGAGTGGGACTACAAAGTGGAGCTTCAACTTTTTATGTTGTCCAGACTCGCCCACCTGCATACAGATATCTCCCCCCCCCCCCAAACTTACTCAGGTCTGAAAGAAAGCTAAAGACCCTTTGGGCTCACTTCTACACTCATATGTCGTGTACGTTTTCTTTAAACCTCTGAATGTTGACGTCTAATTGTGTGAATGTCGTCCTGACAGTTGTGCACTGATCACTGATCACGAATCGTTTCAGGCGCTGAGACAAGACAAAGCATGTTCAGACTCGTCTCATAGTTTCCTAACGAGCTCACAGATGAACTCAAGCTTTCCTCCAGTCTCCACCCTTTAGTTTTAATACTCTGAACTCCTTCAGCGCTTTGACGTCCCAGAACATATCTGTATGCATGTGGACCAGCCACTGAGCCCACACGGGGCTGCAGGAGCAGCTTCCTACTGAGAGGGGGGGGGGGGAGATCAGCTTCAGTACAAACCTGCAGGCGGCACTTGACAAGGTCGAGGGGCACCACTGCTGTGTGTGTGAGACCGCAGCTCAGGATACCCCCAAAGCCACACAGGGCATAGTACTTAGAGGAGCCGAAATCGCAGCTGTCTGTGGTAGAAGGTGGGGACACACAGTACATGCAACATGCAGGGTGACGTGCAGCACAGGACACAATGATCAACACCACAGCAGAGACGCTTAACAGACGAGTCCTCTTTTTAAATCAGGACGGTTTAAATGTGGTCTGAGGACTCGTCTGTTAAAGACGCTCTGCCACTAACATGCCACCATCATCAGGATGAAACACCACAGGTTCATTGTTCATACATGATTTAAACTGTCAGCGTTCATGGACCACAGTGACGGTGCAAAGGACAAATAAGTTCGCGGATTTTTCTCCGGACTTGGTTCAGTTGACACGACGAGCTGAAAGCTGAGGCGGGTTTTAAGCCTCCTGACAAACCGTCACACGGCGCCCACCTGTCAATCAGCTACACGCCTCACTGTGAAGAACTCTTATCTGTGCGGCCCGGCAGAAATATGCACACCATCACTGCGGTCCAGAATTTGGTGATTTGAATCATTTAAAGACAACAATAAAGTCATTTGATTTAACTGCTTGTATCAGGGGAGACTTACCTGGCAGGCAGATTATTAATGATTAAGTTCTGATTTCATGTGTTTTCAGTCAGGAGACTCAAACACCTGCTGACTTTACATTCAGGACATTTTCTCCTTCAGGTCCGACTCTTCTGACCATCACAGACTCCAGTCCTCTACTGTGTGGACTGAGGAGGAGGGGGGGCGACGTGGGGTATAAACAATAGTGTTGCAGAATCATGCAGCCATGTTATGATCACTCCAACACATGAAAACCAATAACTTCACCACGACTGGGCGGATGCTTTTTATTTCTTCATGCAGATTGGTGCATTTTCACACGAGGAGGGGTTATGGGTGGATGAGACGTGACGGTAAAAAAATAAGACACCGAGTCAGGGGGACAGACCTGCATTCTGCATTTGACCAGATCGAGAGGAACGACGGCTGTGTGCGTGGTGCCACAGCTCAGAATCCCACCAAATCCACACAGGACCAAATACTTCTGAGAGCCGAACTCACAACTGTCTCCCTCTGAGGAAACACAGCCACACGGTCAGAACCTGGAGAGCTCAGGGAGGACGCCATCAGTGTTTCATAAACATGCCACCTTCAAACGCCGTCCGGCAGCGAGAGACGACAGTTGGCCCTGAAACTGTCAAGTCTCTTTGCTCTCACATAACGGATCCACTCCTGAGTAAGACTTTACTTTAAAAACGTCTAATTTAAAGAGAAGAGATCCTTGTTATTGAAAAAGAGCTTCATACATGTCTAACAAACAGAACTGTTGATTCAGAGCGCGTGCAGGAGTTTGATCAATCAGATTCGTTGTCATGGAAATTAAACGGTTAATGATATTTAACTTTTATCACGCTTCATTGCGATCTTACTCAGTTTGGATTTAAATATGAATCACCTGAAACGTAAACTCATGTTTGATAGTTTTCACGCTCTTCAGGCGGCGCTCCATCTTTAGGTTTAAAAACACGAGTCTGAAGTTTGGCTGCAGGACACGGGGAACGCTAGGAGTGCACGTATGATATAACACACCAGCTGATCTTCATGTTTACTACACCTTGACCATCATGAAGGTCAAACGTGCTCAAAGAGAGAATCAAATTATAATATATATAGACTGTTGAATTAATGCTGCAGTGATCGTGATTCATCTCCCTAATCTGAAGATTTTAAACTGATGTAAGTAAGTGAATATTTAACAACCTGAGTAAATGAAAGAGGAGTTGTTGGACCTGCGGAGCTGAACCTGACTCCTCCTGCTGAATAACTTTACTGCTGGTCTTCATGCAGTCTGAGACTCTGTTCATCACGAGCATCATGTGACATTTAAAAATTCACTGTTTGACTTTAACTTCATCATCCTGCAGTCAGTCTGTAGTTTATATCACAGCAGAGGAAACAGGAAAGTGTCTGAAGGAGAGTGAACATTTTGTCCTTCCTTGTCCTCCACATGTCTGAGGCCTGCGACCCGACTCCTCCCACAAACCCTGAAACGTTTCTTTAAAATGGACTTTAAAGATATAAAATAAAGGTAAACCTTTCGGATGGGAAGTTAACCCAACATCTCCGAGTATCAGATGAGTTACTCAACGAGAAAATGATTTAAAGCTGCTAATCCGCTCGGCTAAGCTAACGCAGCTAGCGGTTACCTTCAGAGACGGCAGCCGCCGCCAGGTTCCGGTTCCGGGGTGCTTGGAGGTTCTGAGCGGGTTCTTCCACTTTCTGCAGGCTGAAGAGGGGAGCGCTGAACGGGTTGGCCCGAGCCATCTGCGTCAGAGCGGTCGGGTACATGATGGTGTCCTGTCTGCTGGCCAAGCTGCAATGACCAACACGTTAGCTTCTGTTAGCTCGGGTAACTGCTAAACTAAACCGCCCACACCGGCTCACGCATGCGCACACAGGGGTGACCTATCACGTGTAGGCTAGCGCAGTTTATTCAATTTAAAGAGACTTTATTTGCCCACAGGGCAACATTATTTTATTTACATGAATGTTCCGTCCGAAAAATACAAACGAAATATCAAAGTTAACGCAGTTTATTCCAATAACTCCAGTCTAAAGACCTAACGTTGTAAAACGTAATGCGCAGTAAAGGTTGGTTTAACGACTCTCTAAGCTATCATATATCATACAGTTTTAACCTTTAATTACAGCTAATGTGAGTACTGAGTACAAAACCGTTTTAGTTACGTTGTTTTTAATACATGATTTAAAGCTCGCTGTCGCAGCGGGGTCAGTGGAAAACTCTTTAATTTTCCGAGCATCTGAGGAGCACCTGAACGCAACATTAGTTTGGCGTTTAAATGACCGTTAATGTTGGCATTGAAGCTAACCACGTTTAAATGATCGGACTCAACTTAAAACACATAAACCGTTCAGCTACGGTCCCTTTATATCTCACGCGCCGTCCGTTGCACGTTCACCTTTCTCCCCTTCTATCTGATGCTAACCTGCTAAGCTAACTTGACCGCTCCAAGGTGGAAGGTCTCCGCGCGCGCACACTCTGACCCAGGTGACCAAACTGTGTCACGGATCGGTACAGACACACGTCCTCTTCACATGAGACTCAAATGAATAATAATTATTTTGTATTTTAAATGATAAAAAGCTTCACTCACTCTCTCAGTGTCCTAAGATGGCGCCTCCGTCTGACTGCGACCGGCTGCTCAGGGAATGACCTCTCCTGACGTCACAGCAGGGGGCGTGCCTCTAAGCTCTGACGAATTATAACAGCGCCACAGAACTGTCAATCAAGACTTTGTGTCCAGTCAGAGTTCAAGTTGAAGTTTGAAGGCGGTGCTTGTAAAAACTTTGTGCAGAAAGTGTATGTGTGCATGTGTGTGTATATGTACGTGTGTGTGACAGACTGACCTCTGATGATAAACTTTCGTTAGAAACACTAAGAGGATTATCTAATTGTAGCTTCTTCTATTCCTGTCCTCAGTAATGAGGTTGTGTGAAAGCCCGCCCCCCACCGTGACGTGACTGCACACCTGGACACACCTGAGAGATGATTGAATTTACTCCGGAGTTAGTTAATGAAAATGGTGATGGGTGCTGAAAGCCGAGTGGTCAGTGATTAGGTCTCCGTCTGTAGTCCTCCACCCGGCGGCTACGACCCGGGTTCACAAAGGGCCGGCGCTGACCCCGACTGTCATTGGGCGAGATGGGAGGTTACGACCTGGACACAGCCGGACGATCACAGGGCTAACAGACCGGAACAGACATGCTAACCTAAAGGCAATTAAGAGTCATCAATTAACAAGGCGAGCATCGTTTTTGACTGTAGGATGAATGTGATGATCACAGGGATGATCTGTGTGTAGAAGAGTTTCCTGTGTTTTCTAATAGATGGGAAACTGCTCGTTTTGAATGTGCAGAATAAAAGAATCAATAGTGACGTCTCACAGCTCAAACAGCCGTAACTTAAAGGTTAATATGACTCGTCTTCAGCCCACTGCACATTCAGAGCCCAACCTTCAGTCAGGTGAGCTGGCCCTGCACCATCAGCCTGCACCATCAGCCTGCCATCCCTCGACCTCCGTCCTGCACGGCGGCGAGGAAGTGTGGACGACAGGAACACAAAGGAGAATCCCTCCTGCATCTCCCCGTTTCCTTACTTCCTGTTAAATCAAACACTCCTGCAGCCACAGTAACAACGTTATAGTTTATTAACTGGATACTCAGTGAATACATAATTAAGAAGAATACACAGAGACTTTCACTTTTATTAGAAGAGAACATTAAGAAAATATCGGTGTAGCACTTTAAGAAGATTTATGAGCGTTTGATTCTTAACGTCATCGAGCGTCTGTCTCTTTATCAGAGACGGTCAGAGGAAAGTACAAAAGGAAACGAGAGGTTCAAACTCCGTCTGCAGCTGTTAATGACTGACAGTAAGGCACACACACGTTCGATAGAAACACACACACACACACCATGCATGTATGACATCAAAAAATAACCTGCTAATAAAAAGAGTCCTGGTGTTTCTGTGGATGCTACCGTGTGCGTCTGAGGTTTGTGTTCACCATGAAGATCCGAGCGTCACTCAAACAGTTCTGCTGCGACTCGTTTAACGACTCGCTGACTTAAAAATGAAGGAAAATCAAAAACATGGAGGGCAAAGATGTCGGAGGTCATTTCACAGCGCCTGGGAACGAAAGGGCTACATGAAGATTCACGCTTAAAGAAAAATAAAGACAGGAAGCTCCTATCGGCTTCTCTCTACGCCGCGCTGCCGCTCGCCACCTCTGCAGCGGGGGCTTTGATGGGCGGGATGCTGTTGGTCTCCATGGCCTGATAAACCAGGAACAGGAACGCAGCCACCACGGCCAGCAGGAGCAGCTTTTTCCACAGGGACATCCTGTGAGGAGCTGCTGTGCTCTGAGCTGCAGGGGGCGCTGCAGACAGAGGCCTGGAGGAGGAGGAGTAAGAAGGGGCGGCGGCGGAGGAGGAGGAGGAGGAGGAGGAGTTGGTGAGGGGCGGGCTGTACACCCGGTTGACCACGTGGCTCTCTGTGTAGAAGGAAGAGGAGCTGCTGCTTTTGCTGGTTTTTGGAGAGAAGATGCTGTTCTCATCGCTCCACAGATCACTGGACTTCACCGGGCGGCCGGCTGCTCCTCTGATTGGTCGTCTGCAGGTGGCGCTGAAAAACAAAAAACACTTGTTGGTTCTCCGGCGATGGATCAGGTTACTGTCACACGTTAAGCGTAGAACTCAACGTACGTGATTCCTGTGGGACTGCTGATGTCGTTGGGGAAGAGCTCCTTCAGGACCTCGTCCACCTTCGGGGGAAGATGCTCGCTGGCTGCGATCTTCTCCACCTTCACAAGAAGAAAAACCACCGTGTGAATTAAACTTCTGTCTGATCCCTCCAGACGTGTTCGGCCCCCTGCTGACACCTCTCACCACGTGATCCCTGACCCCCCCCCCCCATGACCGCTGAAAGTGACTTCCAGCTGTCTACCCGTCTCACCGACACGCCGCGGGACGGAGCGGACACTGAGCCGAGCGTCCGCACGGCGGCGCAGGACAACAGGAAGCTGGAGATTCTCTGCTGCTTCTGTTTGTGCCGGGGGACGTCAGCAGGGGGGGCTCGCTCCTCCTGACCACAGACAACGTGTGAGCAAATATTTAACCTGTCACACAAACGAGCAGAGAGCCTCAACAGCCACACACACACACACACACACACACACACACACACACACACACACACACACACACACACACACACACACACACACACACACACACACACACACACACACACACACACACACACACACACACACACACACACACACACACACACACACACACACACACACACACACACACACACACACACACACACACACACACACGGGAGAAACACCAGTGAGGACAGAAAGAAGTGAACGATGGTTGAGTGAAGGAGTACCACTCTGCTGGGTCTAGATCCAAACGGGTCGGACTGGGACCAGTAGGACTGGCGTCTCTTAATGGGGGAGATGTTGCACATGGGGCTGAAGGTGAGCGGGTCCACTTGGGGGGTCTGAACCACAGGAGAGGACGGTCTGGACGGTTTAGCGGCCGCTGGTTTCAGCGGCTTTCAGAAAACACAGACAGTTATTTTATGAGGAGAAGAAGAAGAACGCTGCTGAGAATCAAAGATGGAGGCACACACCCGCACTGCGGCCCTCTCAGCTTCAGGACTCGCTTCAGGCTCCTGACACACAAACAGAGACTCAGACGGACCGCCTCCACTCTCAACCTGCTTCAGCTGCGTTTTCAGTCTTCCATCATGCGTTCACCTGACGCTCACACGGAGGCGTGTTGCTGCAGCTCATCTGTACTTCCAGCAGCAGCGCCCCCTAAAGGCTGCACGCTGACAATGCATCTGCAGCTTTTAGAAACTAACAAGCTCGTTTTAGACGCCCCTCGGTTTGCCAGATCTGAGAGCAGTTATCAGAGCCAGCTCATCGGTCGTGACAGTAAAGAGAGAGAGCCGTCTTTAACCCTCAGCTGTGTGTGTGGGCGAGCGGCGGGATGCAGTTTGAAGGTTGACGTTTTGCTTCTTCAGATGAGAATGTGTGAAAGTGACCCTGAAGGCATCACGAGCGACATGGACAGAAGACTGAAACGAGCGTTCTGCAAAAACACTCAATCCAACAATGAACAGAGGACTCCACGCCGGCGTTTATCCATCACACAGTTATGGCGAGTACTCCCCCCCCCCCCCCCCTGAAGTCACCCGTGTGCACACGGTAAACGTGACTCTGGTGTTGAACAAACCTCCAGCAGCGCCGTGTCGTGCAGCGAGGGCGCCCTGTGGGACGAGTCCTTCCTGGGTTTGGACGCACGCTCTTCCTCCTGCAGTTTCAAACAGAAGGTGAGCCAGCACAACCTCCTGCACATTTCCCAGAATGCTCTTTTTGTTGCCGTGGTGATGAGTCATTACTAAAGTCGTATCTAAGGCTTCAAATTCTGTTGTCATGACAACCAGGGCGCGACGTTCTCCGTCTTAAACATACGACTTCTACTTCTCTCCATCATTGGAATAACACATCGGATGGCTTTAATCGTGTGGCGTTACAGTATGGAGTGTGAGTGGGCGGAGCCACCTTGTCAGGCCTGCGTGAGGTGGAGGGAGGGTCAGCTCGAGCTGGACTCTCCAGTCTTTCAGAAACCCTCCTTTTGGTCTGGACCTGATGCGTCAGAGCGGGCCTGACATCCTCAGGCACGATCTGCTGGGACAACACACACACACACGCACACACACACACGCACGCACACACACACACACACACGCACGCACACACACACACACATCGAGCCTTGAGGACACGTTCCAGAGCGGAGGGCGGCGAGGAAGTGAGCACCCGTGAGCAGAGGAAGCACGAGGAAAAGGAAGTGTGCAAAGACGATGAACAGAGAGGAGGATGGAGGGTTTGAAGCCCGGCGCAGACTGCAGGATGATCCCGGGTCAAACCCGAGTCCGGGCTGAACCCAGAGTGCAGGTGGGACACACAGAGACAGAGTGGAACCACAGCGTGAGGATGAGAGGTACCGTTCTCTGAGAAAGCCTCCTGGATCTGCGCTTCACCTGCAACACTTCTTCCTCCTCCTCTTCATCGTGGTCGTCCATCTTCATCAGCTGCTCTCTCTGCACACACGGCAGCAGACAAAGAGCGGGACAGATCGACCTCAGCGTCTGACACAACCCGAGACCACGTCCCTCTTCCCCCTGATCTCAGTCTGCACAGACCCTCCTGCAGACCGGTCTGAAGACCCAGACTGGATTCAGGAAGTGGAACCCTCCTGGAGGAAGTGATCACCTGGTGCTGGACAGCTCCTTTTATACTTTACTCCACCTGACTGATGTCACAGCTGTGTTCTGAACAGGCTCTGACTTCACTCCTCACAACATCTGCAGCTCACAACCACAAAACACAACCAGGAAGCAACGAGGGCGACGTCTGAGCTTTAACCTCCACGTGACCAGAGAGGACCCCCCCCCCCCCCTCCCACACAAGGGTGTTTATGAAGGTGTTCTAAACACTCCACAGGTGTTTACAGTCTGACCAGCAGGGGGAGCCGTTCACTGTTTATGTGGGGAGGACTTCCACACACACACACACACACACACACACACACACACACACACACACACACACACACACACACACACACACACACACACACACACACACACACACACACACACACACACACACACACACACACACACACACACACACACACACACACACACACACACACACACACACACACACACACACACACACACACACACACACACACACACACACACACACACACACACACACACACACACACACACACACACACACACACACACACACACACACACACACACACACACACACACACACACACACACACACACACACACACAGTGTGTGAAGCAGATAATCCACATCATGTGCTTCCAGTCTGACGTGCAGCGATCAGCTCGGATCCTCTGCAGCCTGCACGCTCGCTCCGAGCTGGGCGGGACTGAAGTCCAGGAAAATGAAAAACCACTTCCTGTGCCAGCGTCGCAGGAAAGGCTGGAATGAAAAGCAGCTGCTGGGGAGTCCCGCCCTCCCTGCTGCTGAGGACGAGGAGTTGATGAAGCACATTGAAACAGTGTGAGGAGGAAGAGACGGGCCTGCAGCGTGTGAGGGATTTAAAATAAAGAGGGGACGAGTTCAGAGGTCAGGGTGATGGGAGCTGGACTTGGTTTCATTGGAGTGAAAGGAAGCAAACACTGCGACCCTTTGATGCTGCAGGCGGGTTTGTTGACCTTCCTGTCTGCACAGGAAGTTGAAAAGGTGCGGCTTTGTTTGTCTGCCGCTCGTGTTCACCTTCAGCTGACCCGTTTAAGTCCTAAACCGTTTACTCAAATATCGAGATATCTCCTCCTGACCTGCTCACACACGCACCTCACAGCAGGAGACTAAACCTGCCAGACAGGAGGGGGCGGAGTCTCCTCAGGGAAGACGTGATGTCAGAACGAAGCAGCAGAGTCAGTGTGTTTGTATCAGAGCTGCGTGTAGATGGACAGAACCAGAACTCACATCTGACATCACACACTGCAAAACCTCCACACAGGGGGGGGGCAGGAACTTCCTCCTTCTGTAGGTGACTCCCAAAAACCATCAGAGACCCCCCCCCCCTTTCAGAACCCCCTGCTCTATCTCCATCAGGGTAACAGAGTGTTTCTCACCACGTGGTGTTTGCTGCTGGAGGTGCGGGTGGTGACGGGCGTCTTCCCTCGGCTCCTCAGTGGTCTCTCTACCACTGGAACTGGTTCAGGCTCAGGCTCAGGTTCAGGTTCTGGTTCTGGTATCACTTCTGAAAAAAATCACAATAAAACTTCAGTTTCTAACCCTCAGAGGAGCTTCTGTCCAATCACAGAGCAGAGCTCTCGAACCTGATCACACACACACACACACACACTCACCGTCCTCCTTGTCGCTGTACAGGTCGGACTCTGAGTTGCCGTTGTGGTTGACTTGGATCTCTGTGACGACCAGCTGAGTGGGCTGAGCGGGGCCGGCGTCCAGAAGTTTCTGCAGCTTCTTCTCGTAGAGTTTGCGTGTGGACGCTGAGAAGACGAGCAGAGGAGAAATGATCGGATCAAATAAAGTAAAACATGACAGAAAAATGAATTTACACATTGTGAAAGGATCGATTGCTTCTGTCTGCAGGCTCTACCATCAGGAACTGAGTGACAGCTGCAGGTCTGTGTGTGTGTGTGTGTGTGTGTGTGTGTGTGTGTGTGTGTGTGTGTGTGTGTGTGTGTGTGTGTGTGTGTGATCCTTGCAGCTGCTCAGACAGTGCACACAGGCTTCAGACAGCTGTGAGGGTCGGAGAGGAACAGAGAGGTCGTCTGCTCAGGAGCTTCTCTTATTGTGACTGAATGAAAAGATGTAAAGACCTGATGTTGCTCTAAAATCTCTCCTCACGTCACTCATTAACATTCTGTGAAGCTCAAATGGGAAAGAGTGCAGAAGTGAAGAGAACGCTTCAGTGTCAAAGGTCACAAGTCTGATTGGCTCTGACACCTGTCAGTCACAGAGGTTTAAAGACTCGGACCTGATTGGGTCCGCAGAGCTGAGCGACACATTCCAGGAAAGGCTCAGACCGTTTGCCGACATGTCCGAGCCTCGTGTGAATCCCAGCACCTGTGTGTGTGTGTGTGTGTGTGTGTGTGTGTGTGTGTGTGTGTGTGACCTCGCTGAAAACACTCACCCACGATGGGCCCGGCGTCGACCCCGTGCTTCAGCAGCTCGTCCTTCAGACCCTCGTCCGTCAGCTCGGTCACATCCAGCTCGTCAGACCGGACTTTATCCGTCTTCCTCGTCGCTTTCTGCAAACGACAGGAAGCGCGGTCAATAACCACGGACTGTGGGTCCGGAAAGTGGGTGAGGTCAGGGTTAGATTCTGCTCCTGAATGCTCTGGATCTGATTGGACCAGAGAAGGTAGGCGGGGCTTTGAAGGCCGTTTTGGACGCCCCTGGGTTTGCCAGATATGAGAGCAGTTATCAGGTGAACAGGTGTTGCAGCGATGGAAGCGGGCAGTGGAACTGCTTCAGATAGAAGTGATTGTACCCGAGCTAAAAAGCCTCTGCATGTTTCTAATAAGCTCCAGCAGCAGAAAGCTGCTCAAACTAGGATCAATGTTGGAGATGAAACATGGAGAGAGGTTAGAACGCAGAAAGCTTTACAGACCCATGCAGAGCTGGCTAAACACTGAAGCTACAGTGTCCACCACATGCAGAGCTGGCTAAACACTGAAGCTACAGTGTCCACCACATGCAGAGCTGGCTAAACACTGAAGCTACAGTGTCCACCATATGCAGAGCTGGCTAAACACTGAAGCTACAGTGTCCACCACATGCAGAGCTGGCTAAACACTGAAGCTACAGTGTCCACCACATGCAGAGCTGGCTAAACACTGAAGCTACAGTGTCCACCATATGCAGAGCTGGCTAAACACTGAAGCTACAGTGTCCACCACATGCAGAGCTGGCTAAACACTGAAGCTACAGTGTCCACCACATGCTGAGCTGGCTAAACACTGAAGCTACAGTGTCCACCACATGCAGAGCTGGCTAAACACTGAAGCTACAGTGTCCACCACATGCAGAGCTGGCTAAACACTGAAGCTACAGTGTCTCTACATGCAGAGCTGGCTAAACACTGAAGCTACAGTGTCCACCACATGCAGAGCTGGCTAAACACTGAAGCTACAGTGTCTCTACATGCAGAGCTGGCTAAACACTGAAGCTACAGTGTCCACCACATGCAGAGCTGGCTAAACACTGAAGCTACAGTGTCTCTACAGAGGAGGAGACAGCTCTCTGTGATGATTAGAGTTTAGACTGCAGTACTCATTTCAAACACTAGGGGGCGGAGCTACATGTTGCTCCTTTAATACAGTAATAAACTGTTTAGTCAGCCTGTTGTGTTTTTAAACAGCTCTTCCAGTAGAGTCATGTTAAACACTGTTTGGTTTTATTCTTGATGCAGGTTTCTTGTCAGTTCTGTTTTTCTTCTTTCCATCATTAATTAATTAATTATTTGTTTGTTTGTTTGTTTGGCACCAGAACCTCCGGACACACTGACCTGACTCTGAGTGGTTCATACAGAGTTCACAAAGAGCTGAGAACACCGATAAGAGAAGAGTCCAAACGCACGCCGTCCCACCGCGCCCACATGCTGAAGGCTGAACTTTTACACGCTAACGTAAACGTTTGGAGAAACCTGTTCCCCGGGTTTCTGCTTCACGCCTCCTTCCCTTCAATAAACTTCAAAAAAATGTGAGAGAAGTTCCCGAGTGGATTCCAGGAGCTTGGATTCACACATGATCGAGCCGCAGGAATGAGGAGACACACGCCAAACGTGCACTCGCTCAGAGAGGAAAAAGACTTCGGGGACAAGCTTGGACTTGAAGCGTTTCCTTTAATTTCCTCCCAGCGAGTGAAACCAGAGAGAAACCAAGCAGGGACGCTGTGAGCAGATGTTGCCTTCAGGCGCTCCGTGATAGTAAACAAAGTTCAGGGCTGACGCCGACAGGAAATTACAGCGTGTGGAGCCAGCTGCAGCCGGACTGAGTCCCCGTGTCTCCGTCTCTCACAGCCAAGACAGAAGACATCAGAACAGAGGAGCTCAGCGTGCAGCAGGATGAAACCCGGTCACACACACGTCAGCCCCTCCAACATGACACAGGGAGACCCCATCACAGGAAGCTGCTGGCTTACTACACGCCACAACACGGACAATATACCAGGAAGTCAATCTGGATTTACACTGACCTCATGCTAATGCTAATGCTAAGACCTCACAGCTCAGATCAGCTGATGGCAACAAGAGTAGAAAAGCTCCCTCTCTCTCTCCCTCTATCTATTTCTCTCTCTCTCTCTCTCTCCCTCTCTGTCTCTCTCTCTCTCCCTCTCTCTGTCTCTCTCTCTCTCCCTCTCTCTGTCTCTCTCTCTCTCCCTCTCTCTATCTATCTCCCTCGTCTGTGGCTCTGCTGAGTGAAATAAACGGAGGAATGCAAAGATAACATGCTGAGCTCCTTCAGTGTGTAAGAACTTGGACACACACACACACACACACACACACACACACACACACACACACACACACACACACACACACACACACACACACACACACACACACACACACACACACACACACACACACACACACACACACACACACACACACACACACACACACACACACACACACACACACACACACACACACACACACACACACACACACACACACACACACACACACACACACACACACACACACACACACACACACACACACACACACACAGGTTGTGTTACTCTGCGTCTGGCGCTCTGTGGGCCCTCGGCGGGGTTCTGGCTGGAGGTGGGCCAGAGACCGTTTCATAATGAGCGGGAGAAGAGGAGGGGGAGGGGACTGGGCCGACCACACCCTGCTCTTTAAAAGGCATAACTGGAGCCTGAGCTCACCGCTGCTCGCTCGCTCGCTCGCTCTCTCTCTCTCTCTGGAGTAAAACCCTGAAACAGCGTCAGACTTTCCTGAGCACGCTGCGTGGAGCCGCTGCACGGCTCAGAAACAAAGTGTGTGTGTGGTTAGCCACAGCTGACACACACACACACACACACACACACACACACACACACTCTGCATGAAAAACAAGAGAAACTTCAAGAATGTGACTCTGTGAAAAGATGCTTTGACTCCAACAAGGAATCTCAGAAATGTCAGGAATTCTTTTTTTCCTGCCGTGTCGCCCCCCCCCCCCCCCACACACACACACACACACACACACACACAGTGAACACACACACACACACACACACACACACAGTGAACACACACACACACAGTGAACACACACCTGCAGCCAGTAATCACATGTTCCTCAACAACGAACCGCATAGAGACACAGGACACACACACACACTAATTACACACACACACACACACACACACGATTCGGTCTTGGGTCTGAGCACTCAGGTACGTGGTCTTGAACACGACCATGACCTCTGCAGACCCGTCTGGTTCTTGTCTGGAGCGGACCTTTGGAGACTCTGATGTGGATCTGGACTGTGGTGAACTCAGACCTGCAGCTTCATAAAGGCGTTTAGAGAAACTCCCCGTTAGCGTCTCTATGACATCAGCGGCGTGGAGCGGTAAGGACGTACTGCCACTCGATGCACGCACCCAGTTTACACGGACAGGACTGTCCTGGGGTCGCAGGATGAAGACCTGATGAAGGGACGGACAGACGGAGACGCTTGCCCTGATTGGAGCGCCACTTTGTGTCTGTCAACACGAACAAACGTGCACCGCGTGGCCGCTAAAGGTCGCACGTTTTCAGAATGGTTGACGGTGGAGTTAGCCTAGCCGTGCTAAACCTTTAACCTGATCATGAGACAAGAAGCAGCGTGATCCGGTTAACTTGCTGCCCCTGCTCACCTCCTGTCCGAGGGAAACCCTGTAGCGAGCACACAGATGGTTCTGTTTAGAAGAGCAGCGATGCTTTCCGTCCACAGAGCGCCGACAGCCTTTCTAAAGTTAACCTCTGACCTTCTTTAACAGGAGCAGAGTTACAGGCAGGAAGTGACTTTACAGCAGGAGACACACGGCGAGCGTCCTGTGTGCCTGAGAGTCCACGCGCTGGGATCAGCAAACGCCAACATCACCAGTGTCAGATTACACAAATCACTGTCACATGACGAGTGGCGAGGAAGAGGAGACGTGACGATGAGGTCAAACACCAGACTGTGTCGGAACCTTTTGACTTTATTTAAGGCATTAAATATGTCCGCCCCGCCCCCCCCCGCCCCCCCAGCATTACCTGTTTAAAAACAAACAGCTGTAAAGCGTCCGTCAGGTGACCTCTCACCTGAACCGTCTGATTCAAATGTGCAACAACATCCTCTGACTCCTCCCACATGTTTGAGTTGTCATTTTTCCCTCGCTGCCTTTGTTTGTACTCACATCCTTCATTCAGGCCAAGTACAAACCGCCTCTAACCACGCCCCCCCGAACAAGTCCAGACCGGCCCCGCTGCACACCTGTGGGAGCAGCTCAGGTGCAGATCAGACCCGTGTGACTCGAGCAGAGTCGTTCTTCCTTTTTCATCGACCCGGCCCCGTGTCCAGATATGTACCTGTCTCAGGTGTGCACAGTGTCAGTTCTCAGGTAACGAACACACCTGTCAGCAGGTCAGGGCGACAAAACGCAAAAGAGCGTCACATCAGTGGATGTCGATAACTCTCAGGGATGAAAGAACGTTTAACGATTATCAAACAATGATTGAACCACACGCTTTACTGAACGCCGACTTTAACTAGACTGTGATGTTTTTATGGCCAGGCGTCCAATCAGCGTCTCCGTCTGCTCTGTGGCTGTTTCTGCAGGTAAGATAGGGACTCTGTTTGTCCGCTCACGACGCCGTCTGATTGAAGATGAGAGTGAATGATTAACATGGCGAGGAGGAGAAACCACACGGTGCAGATAACAGCCACATGTTTGTATCACAGCACAAGTTCTAAAGCTGTAAGCACATCGGAAACACTCGTGCAGGACGTGTGAGATGATGCAAAGAGGGGCGATCGATGAGAGAGGAAGTGAAAGCAGAAAAACACCACAGATTTATTCATGAGGCTTTTGGTTAAAACTGAAGTCCAGGCACTGCTCAGGGTCTCAGAGAGACGGGAAGGACTGCTCAGGGTCCCAGAGAGACGGGAAGGACTGCTCAGGGTCCCAGAGAGACGGGAAGGACTGCTCAGGGTCTCAGAGAGACGGGAAGGACTGCTCAGGGTCCCAGAGAGACGGGAAGGACTGCTCAGGGTCCCAGAGAGACGGGAAGGACTGCTCAGGGTCTCAGAGAGACGGGAAGGACTGCTCAGGGTCCCAGAGAGACGGGAAGGACTGCTCAGGGTCTCAGAGAGACGGGAAGGACTGCTCAGGGTCTCAGAGAGATGGGAAGGACTGCTCAGGGTCTCAGAGAGATGGGAAGGACTGCTCAGGGTCTCAGAGAGATGGGAAGGACTGCTCAGGGTCTCAGAGAGACGGGAAGGACTGCTCAGGGTCTCAGAGAGACGGGAAGGGTCCCAAAGGAAAAGACAAGTTCCAATAATGTGGAGGAAGATGTTTGTGTGGGGAAGAGGGGTGCAGGTTTGGGCGTGGACTCTTACGGGTGAAGGCAGCGTGCAGAAGTTTTAGACAGTTAATTCACAGGTTAGTTCAGATTTAAAACATTAATAAGACTTTACAGAACGACCATGATCAGGTGACTGAGCCACACATGAAGGAAAAACACACCTGGATCTTCCAAAAAAAAAAAAAGGTCAGATTTTTAAAAGTTGCACAAAGTTTTGTTTTGAGACTGAGTGAAGTCCTCAGTCCTTCATGGGAAGAATACAAGCATCCAGGCTGTTATTTAGGTGACAAACACTTTTTTAAGGAATATGTTGGTTCCTTTAAGTGCTGTATCATAAACAGGTCCTGCTCCAAACTAAAGACTTTGCAGTAAAGTTAATAAACCTGCAGAAACTCACCCTTCCGGAGGACCGACTCCTGCTGGTGATCACGACCGGCGGGAGCTCCTCGTCGCTGGAGAAGGCGTCCAGGGTGGCGGCGGTGTCCCGGTGGTTGTTCTGCGCGGTGAGGTTGGTCAGATACAGCTGGACGAACACGTCTTTGGTCGGGTTCCCGCTCGGCAGCTCCACGTTGTGGGCCAACAGCTCGCTCTTCAGTTTGTCTTTGGTGAGCACCGACGGGTCGTCCAGGTACTCCGGCATGTCTGCGCTTCAGTGACCGGGGAGGAGGCACCGACGGCGGGGTAAAAGTCAGCGAGACACGGAGAGGGAGGGAGGGAGGGAGGGAGGGAGGGGGGGTAGAGAGAGAGAGAGAGAGCGAGAGAGAGAGAGAGAGAGACGGAGGGAGGGAGGGGAGAGAGAGAGGTTAGATGTGGAAGCAGCGCCTCTCACTGGAACAAAGTGGAGAAACAAACAGCTCTAACCTGTAGTTTTAGTTTTTAACAGCAGAAGAAGAAGTCAGATTAAATCTCTCTGTGTTGCTGCTCTCGGTTCCTCCTGAACGCAGGATAAATGAAGAACTGAAAGCGGTCCAAGGCGGTCCTCTCTGCGGGTTAATCTGCGCAAGCCTGCCGCTCCTCACGGAATGAACCGAACCGGAAATGACTGCATGTAGAGTCGGGCTCCTATTGGTCCGTAGCCGTTAGAAGGAGCTTCCTGATTGGCTCAGTTCATAACGCAACTATTGAAAATCAAATCAGGCTGTGACGCTGAAAGGAAGTTATTTATTATTAACCTTTAACCAAAACACACCAACTTAAAGAATGATTCCCCTCCATATATTAGTATGTGTGCATGACTGCTCTTTGAATAAAGTTACTGCGGGGAGAAATCTCATTTTATACATTTAAGAAACAGTATAAACATGAAGAGGAATGATCTGTCTGTAGGAGGGAAACATGCTGAAGGACACTTGCAGACATGATGGGGATGAACGCTGGTTGGAGGGCCTCGCGGGCCCCTTTAACCCTACAACTGAACATCTCGTGAGGATGCACGGGGGACAGCTTTTACTGCTCACTGTAAGAAGATAAATAAAAGAAACCTTTTGTATGTCTTATGTTTATTTTGTTTTGTACCCTTTAATAAAAACGACATATTCTTCACTTTCTGGTGTCGTCTTATTTTGTTCACTTATCATTTATTCTTGTAAGCAAATAGAAATGGTGACGTCATAGACAATTAGCGATGAAAGATCGCTATGTAAATGTCCAGCACGTGCACAGGCTTCTCGGGCGCGCGCTGTTTCAGGAGCGTCACACTGAAAACAACTTTACTACATTTTAATGTGAGCTCGTATTACTTCATTTATTTACCAGTCAAATATTATTTAAATTTAAATGTATTTTACGGGCAGTTGTGTCACCAGCAGAGGGCGCTGTATGGACAGGTATCATGCTCACTTACTCTCTATCTCTAATCTGTTCCACACTAGTTTAATAACAGCATCTCAATGAATGTTTATCTATATTATCTAGATCTACAATCTGAACATAGATCTGCATGTCAGTGTACCTGTGGATGCATTCAGTGTGACCTTTTTGAATGACTCTGCACAGCGTGTGTGTGTGTGTGTGTGTGTGTGTGTGACTGTTCACATGAAAAACACTGCACTGCTCTTTGTGCATTCATTACAAATTAAACTGCAATGCCTTTTGTTTATTTCATCACTGGACATAAATGTAGACAGAAAACCAAGTGAAAGAACGTGACCCTTCTTCCCCTTTTCAAATAGTCACAAAACATATTTTTCTTTTTATTACAAGGTGAACTTCTCAGACTGAACCAGAACGACACTCAAAGCGACTGTTCAGAACAAATAACAGCACAAACTGTGCAGACACCTGCAGCACTCTCTGAACTGAAAACACAAGCCTTGGTCCAGCTCATTCAACATGTTAACTTTCAAACCAAAACCCATCGAAGCATCATGTGGGGTGTGTGTGTGTGTGTGTGTGTGTGTGTGTGTGTGAGATTATATCAGTTCAAGCAGATGCACAGAACTGGACTGATCAGAGAGAAAGCAGGCAGCAATGCAACGCTCATAGCTCTACTGCTTTACTCTGCAGCCCATCCTGCACACACAGCTGCAGTAAAAAGGTGTGTGTGTGTGTGTGTGTGTGTGTGTGTGTGTGTGTGTGTGTGTGACAGACAGAGCAGTCATAATATCCACATCAGGTCCTGATGGATGGAGACTCTGCTCCTTGCCGGGGCCGGATTTTACGCTAGAACACCCCTCCGCTCTGCTCGTCTCCTTCTGTCCTTTCCTCGTCCCGTTTGCTAACAGCGCTGATTCCCTCTCAGGCCTTGATCTCAGGAGGCGACGTGTACAGCTGCTCAGAGTTCTCTGCCGCCAGGTCCTCTGAGGAGAAGCATGAGACACGTGAGCAGGATGACACAGAAACACAGACCTGATTGTGTTGAAGGAGTGTTGAATGAGTTCATACCAGGAAGGACACACTTCCACAGGCCGTACGTCTTCCCCACAGCCGTCTGCCACAGCCGCAGGGTGCCGTCCTCCGAGCCGCTGGCGTACAGCTCTCCATCCGGACTGAAGCGAACACAATGAACTGGACCAAAGTGACCTTTATACGACTCTGCAGACAGAGGGGACAGCAACATGCAACCAATCAGAACGCGACTTTCACAAACGTCTTTGTACATTTACATGTACGCCCCTACACGGCGTCCCACTCTATGAGTTCAAAGCTGCTCACCCAGCTCCTCTTTGGTGCTGTAGTCAAATTTGTACAGCTTGAAGTCTTCTCCGCCTGCAACAAAGTAGTCCTTCTCTGGGTGCAGGGAGGCCGAGTTGATGGTAGCTGGAGCATCCACCGTTTTGATCAGGTCCAGACTGTAACAGACAGACTTCATCAGACACTGAGGGGATCAGAAGACCCCGTCCAATCAGACACTGAGGGGATCAGAAGACCCCGTCCAATCAGACACTGAGGGGATCAGAAGACACTGTCCAATCAGACACTGAGGGGATCAGAAGACACCGTCCAATCAGACACTGAGGGGATCAGAAGACCCCGTCCAATCAGACACTGAGGGGATCAGAAGACACCGTCCAATCAGACACTGAGGGGATCAGAAGACACCGCCGTCCAATCTTCATTGAAGTGTGCAGAGACAGCATCAGTCTCATGTAGGCGGTGTGACGGCTGTATGATGGTGGGATGACGGCGGTGGGATGGCGGGATGGCGGTGTGACAGTGGTATGACGGCAGTATGATGGCGGTGTGACAGTGGTATGACGGCAGTATGATGGCGGTGTGACAGTGGTATGATGGCGGTGTGACAGTAGTATGACGGCGGTGTGACAGTAGTATGATGGCGGTGTGACAGTAGTATGACGGCGGTGTGATAGTAGTATGATGGCGGTGTGACAGTGGTATGATGGCGGTGTGACAGTAGTATGACGGCGGTGTGACAGTAGTATGACGGCGGTGTGACAGTAGTATGATGGCGGTGTGACAGTAGTATGATGGCGGTGTGACAGTAGTATGACGGCGGTGTGACAGTAGTATGATGGCGGTGTGACAGTGGTATGACGGCAGTATGATGGCGGTGTGACAGTGGTATGATGGCGGTGTGACAGTAGTATGACGGCGGTGTGATGGCGGTGTGACAGTAGTATGATGGCGGTGTGACGGCGGTGTGACAGTAGTATGATGGCGGTGTGACAGTAGTATGACGGCGGTGTGATGGCGGTGTGACAGTAGTATGATGGCGGTGTGACGGCGGTGTGACAGTAGTATGACGGCGGTGTGACAGTAGTATGATGGCGGTGTGATGGCGTTAGTTTCCAGGATGTGCGTGATGGCGGCGCTGTGTACCTCTGAGCATTGTGGAACGCGATGGTCTTTCCATACGTGATGACCAGAATCTCCCCGTCGGGCACGTACTCCATGCTGCTGACAGACGTGTCGAACGACAGCGTCTTCACCTCCGTCATGGAGCTTCTGTCCCACAGCCTGTAAACACACACACACACACACACACACACACACACACACACACACACACACACACACACACACACACACACACACACACACACACACACACACACACCTTATAGTCTCCGTCACACTCAGGCAGAGAGCTGGACACATCATCCTGATGAACTCACGGACCGGATGGTTTTGTCGTCTGCAGCTGAGAGGATCTGCTTGTCGTTGTTGCACCATAAAGCTTTTTTAATGGCTGAGGTGTGACCGGCGATCTCCTGAGGGGCTTAACGACGCACACACACACACACACACACACACACACACACAGAGCAGCCGATTACATGAGCTGACAGAAACTAGTGATGTTAGAAGATACAGCTCGTCATGTTCTCAACATCAAACAGAAGAAATGTCCGAAGCTTCGAGCAGCTCTTTACTTCATTTCAAAATAAAAGCACACAGCAAGTTAAGAACGTGTTTTTATGTCGTCTTCTTCTTCTTTGATCTCTCGCGCTGCATTTCTGCACATCTTGTGAAGTAAACAATGTGTTGTTTACATGAGGACGAGTTTCTCTGTTGTCTTTCATTATTGATTCTTATTATTATATTATTAAGAGGAAGCAGCACTTTGAGTCCTCAAGGGGAAAATCAGGTCAGGTCGTGCTCTTTGGTTCACGTCAGACACCAAGTCAAGCCTCCATGTTGTTTCTACATTACCACAGACAGCTCGTCTGGGCGTGTGGGAGGAGCCGCTGAATTCAGCGTAAACGTTGTCGCCGCTGTCACTTACCCGCTTCATGGTTGGCGAGATCGTAGATGCGCAGCAGCTTGTCGTTTCCTCCCGTGAGCAGACAGCCGCTGTCCTTTAAGGGGAACGCCACACACACACATTTTATAAAGGTTTATAAAGCACATATAAGGTGTGTAGCTTTGACAATGGACGGCTCACTGACCTGAGTAAAGGTGACCGTCTTGACGATGTGTTTGTGCGCCAGTGTGAGGATCTCGTCTCCGCTCACGGCGTCCCACACCTTTCTGAAAACGCACAGGAGGAGTAACAGTTTGAAAAGGTAACGTGGTGGTGCTGTAGCCTCGTGGTTGGGATGCAGAATGTGAACCCCCCCCCCCTGACAGGTTTAGTCTCCTGCTGTGAACAGGTCGGGAGGATTTCAGGGGCAGTCTTTAGCTCGTGTTTCAGGACAGACTTTGATCTGGACCCTGTGAGGGTCAGGGAGGACTCACGCTGTGAAGTCAGCCGCGGCCGTGGCGGCTTTGGTGGCGTCCGTGTTCAGAGTGGCTCCCCAGACGGCGCCTTTGTGACCCAGAAACGTTCCGATCCAGTCCCCTGTGTCTCCCTGGCGCATCATGGGTTTACCGTCTGACAGAAAGACAAACAAAGGTCACGTGATCGGAGGGTCAACCTGCAGCTCAGACCGGCCAGTGTTACTTGGGACATCTGGCATCCTCCACAAAGGTCAAAGGTTAGTCAGAGATTCATCTGTTGTCCCTCAGAGACCCTTACCTGCAGGCTGGACCGTATAACACCTCTATAACAACCCTGACACACTGAAGAAACCAGACCCTTCGAGTCTCTGTAGACCAGAACCCCCCCCCCCCCCCCCCCCCCAGTCGACAGACTCACTGTACCCACAGACCTGAACCCCCCCGGACTCACCTTTACAGGCGCTGATGAGGAAGTATCCGTGGGGGGTGATTCCACTGAAGGCCAGGTCCACCACGGGCCGGGTGTGACCGGAACAGGTGAGGGGGGTCTGTCTCATCGCCATGGTCCTCCGGTCGGACTGGAGCCGGATCTCAGCGAGGGGAGGAAAGGGTTAGCTGGGTATGCTAACAGGCTAGCAGGTTAACAGAGAGACAGCGAGCTAGCTGGTATTTAAGTGTTTCAGTAACAGGCACTCTCAGAGTCTGGACTGACTGAGTCTTATCTTTGTATCTTATCTTTCGACCTCCCAGCGAAGGATCGGCTAACGTGCTAATAGCTACAAAACTGCAACTAACTAGCAACGTGCGAAGCGGCGAAACACCGCTCACAGCCTAGCCACCACAGAGCTAATACTTCCGGGGTCGGAGAAGAAAACAATGACGTCACGCCGGTGACGTGACGTTTTCAAAGATTCCTGATTCTCCATCCTTTTTAAAAAATATATATAAAAAGGAAACCATTTACAATCAAAAGGTTTTTAATATTTCACAAGAAATGCAGAAATTATTTTATTAGAAAAAAATATAATATTCCTCAACATTTATTATTAAGAGTTACTCAAGTTGCGTTTATATGTTATATAACATATTTCCTTTTGTTTCTACTTTAAATGTAATAAAATAAAATGTTATTAATAAAACGGAATAGGCCTGCCTACCTGTTACCTGGTATATATTACATTTTTATGTATCTATGACACTTTCCTGCTGATTAAATTCTACATCACTAGTTCTGGTTCTGGTCCCATTTCGCGAACTGCTCGTTTTTCTCATGTCACATAAGTCCGATATTTTAAAATCTGCAGAGACAACAGAAGGATTGTGTGATTGTGAATCTGTTTAGTACGTTTAATGAATAAAGCTTTACAATCCTTAAAACAATAAGAGGAAAAATATGACAATATTTAGATGTTTGTTTATTTTCTTGTATTCATTTAATCTCGTATTTGATAACTAAAGTTCTTGCCATTTAAGAACATAAAGGTACAAGTTGCCATGTTGTTGTTCTTGTTTTGTACATGTGTAAAATTGCAATAAAGTTTTGAATAAAAGTCATGCTTTAACACACAGTGTAACTTTTCTTTAATTCCACTTGTCATATATTTAAAATATGAATGTGATTGAAGTGAGGAAAGACTCAGTCTGCTCTCCAGAGGGCGCCTCCTCCTCCTCCTCCTCCTCCTCCTCTGTGTGATGATGATGCTGGAGGAGCAGCAGAGGCTCCACACCGACGGAGCTGCAGCAGGAGGATGACGGGCAGCAGCGGGGAGTGTGCCTTGCTTCACGGCTGCGGGCAGAGATGGCGTCCTGGGGCCGGTGAATAAGCAGAAAAGGCGAACGGAGGGAGGGGACGAGGATGCGGGAAGAGGAGGATGAGGAGCTGCATCATTCAGAGCGTCACATGGCTGAGAAAGACTTTCGATGAGGAAGAAGCGCTGTGAGGATTTCCACGGATGTTTTTGATTCTCTTTTTTAATGAGATTTGAAGCAGAGGTGTGACTCCTCGGAGGGGGGCGGTGGGGGTTTGTTGTCTACCTCAGCTGTTTGTCCCCCCGGCGGGGCTCTCTGCTGATCCGACGCAGGAAGGAGAGGGCAGCAGGGGGAGGCGGGGAGGGAGGAAGAGAGGGGCGATGGCCGCCGGTGGAGCAGGATGCGGGGAAACGGTGGAGCAGTGCCGGGCCGAGGTGGAGCGTCTTACCCGGGAGCTAGCGGAGGCAAACCGGGAGAAGGTCCGTGCAGCGGAGTGCGGGCTGGTGGTCCTGGAGGAGAACCAGAGTCTGAAGCAGCAGTACGCGGACCTGGAGGCCGAGCAGGAGGGGCTCAAACAGGAGCTGGAGCAGCTGCAGGAGGTGGGCTCAGCAGGGGTATGATTCCCACTCCCAAAGTAGGCTACTTTAACTCCACTATACTACACTAGAATAGTGTCACAACTTCATCCCTTACAGCTCATCAGGCTGGGATGGAGCAGGACATCTTCAGCCAGACTGAAACAAAGAGCGCTTCATGTTGTTGACATGGAGCTCTGATGTTCACCTGCTGGACTGATGAACAATAGACAGGCCCAGATCATAACATGATGACAGACTGATGGGGACTTTTACATTTAGACTTTAAACGTCAGCAACAAGATGCTAAATCACATCAACCACTTGGACAACAACACAGTACAAGTTTGTCTTTATACAGTTTAGTGAGATTAAAATCAGGGTCGTGCCATCAACCATGGTCCCCGACATGTTTGGCCTGAGACCCCCAAAGTAAGGTGCTAGAGACCCGAGGCCTAGAGACCGAGGGCCCCTAGAGACCAGGGGCCCACAGGTCCCTGGAGGTGGTTCAAACATTTAAAGTTGTGTTTAAGGGCCTTTAGGTTTGAGAAAAAAGAAGAACACAACAGTTCAATTATAAAACATTATTTTGATAATTTATTGGAAAAAAGGGAGCAGAACACACTTAAAATACTTTCATTTCATTATATTTTCATAAAAATGAGTCAAATATTTAACTTTCATTTCTATATTTTTAAAATAAAGAAACTCATGCCCCGCTCTCAGTATGTGACGACCTCCCAGGGGGTCCCGACCCCCACTTTGGGCACCAGAGCCGGTGTTAGACTGCGTTTGAAAAGCTGATTTGAATCTACACACTTACAAACATCTTCACACACGGATTCTCGCTGAGAAATCTAATTTGGTTCATGAAAGCAAACTTTGTTCATCCAGTTGTATGAAACACCTGCACTGTGCGATGGACACTTGTTAATATGAGAGGATTATTATTAAAACTTCCCCTTTTCTATGAAAACACGTTTTAGTTTTCTGAATTTAACTTACAAATAAAAAAAGTAACACAACTGCTCAAACCACAAACAAACAGTGAACTACCAGCAAACTGCAAAAACTACTTGAATAGTGAATTTCACTGTTCCCCATCGTAATCCATCAGTTAGATACAGCAGAATAAGATATGCATTGATTGATGCAGCTTTAAGTGCGCAGCCTTCGTCACGTTACTCTTCTCTCACTCTTCCTTGCTTTAACAAAGATATGAATCATTTGCATAAAGTCTTTTACTTTAAACCACTTCCTGTTGATGAAATCTGAGCTTTCAGAGTCCTGATCTGAGGAACAGAAACAATGTGGAGAAAAAACACCTGACCTGCAGAGCTCTGAGGGTGTGTCTCACTGAGCGAGTCATTTTATCTTCGATTAGAGCCATCAAACAATACATTTTTTAATCTTGGTTAATCTCTAATTTTCAGGAGATAATCAAATTTAAATTCTTTTATTTCACATTTCAAAATAAAAGTTCTTAGGCTTTTATTTAAAGTGATGTCAAAGCGACTTTATTTTATGCAAATGTTTTACCCCTAAAAAGTTGATGCAGAATATCCCACAATGCATCACAGCAGCTAACAAACATCAGATGGTCACATCTACCATCATGCATTGTGCAGACAGACAAAGAAAGCAGTGACGTTACGAGCAGCCTTTGAAGGCGTGACTCTGTTTCTGTACTTCCTGTAGGTTAAGAGCGCAGTGAGACTGGACTGTGTGTTAGCGTGTCCATGTTGGAGCCTCAGGGTGACGTGAGCCGGGTGACTAACCGTCTGAGCTCCGGGGCAGCACAGAAACTCCTGATTCCTGTTAGCGCTGGAGTCAATGTGGCGGCCTGGCTGTGCTCGTAAACAAACCTCCAGCATGTGATCCTGTAAAAGCACGCAGAGGGAACATGCATCTCCACACAGGACTCTGCTGTCCCGTTTCCCCTCAGCTGAGTTATTTTCAGGCTGATGATCGATCACGACCCGTGCTGCCGTCTCGTAATCATTCTTCTGATCAATGCACAGAATAGCCTTTTAGAACGTGAAGGCTAACGCACGCTCACAGTCATTCATCAGGTACAAAGATGAATCGTGGTTTGAGTCGGACGCTGACGGTGCAGCCACACACTCAAGGTCAGTGTGTGAACGACAGGAAGTAGTTCAAACAGACGATGTTTGTTGTTCTTCAGTTAGGACTCTGAGGAAACAGCAGAAAGAGAAACCAAACTGTTGGCTCGTTTAAACAGAGATGACTCAGTCTCTGCCTCATTACAGCTAAGGTAAGGACTCTGGGCGGGGCTGGTGTGTTTCCTCCAGCCAATCAGCACACAGGTCCTGCCACCCCTGCGTAGTTCAGGCCCCGAGTTTGGACCCGAGTCAGGACCCCAGTCTGGACCCCAGTCTGAACCCCACTCTGGACCCCAGTCTGAACCCCAGTCTGGACCCCAGTCTAAACCCCAAATCTGGATCCCAGTCTGGACCTCAGTCTAAGTCTGCTTGTGAAACTAACGAGGGCAGACACGTTAAGTTGATTGCATAAATGAAGTATGTTGTGTCTTCCTTTCGGTGAGGATTGGGGATTGCGTTGGCGTGAATCTTTGGTGTGAATCGTTGGCGTGGATTGTTGGCGTGAATCGTTGGCGTGAATCGTTGCCGTGGCTCTTTGGTGTGAATCGTTGGCGTGGATTGTTGGCGTGAATCGTTGGCGTGGATCGTTGGCGTGAATCGTTGGCGTGAATTGCTGGCGTGGATCGTTGCCGTGAATCGTTGCCGTGGATCTTTGGTGTGAATCGTTGCCGTGGATCGTTGGCGTGAATCGTTGGTGTGAATCGTTGGCGTGGATCGTTGGCGTGGATCGTTGGCGTGAATCGTTGGCGTGAATTGCTGGCGTGGATCGTTGCCGTGAATCGTTGCCGTGGATCTTTGGTGTGAATCGTTGCCGTGGATCGTTGGCGTGGATCGTTGGCGTGAATCGTTGGTGTGAATCGTTGCCGTGGATCGTTGGCGTGGATTGTTGGTGTGAATCGTTGGCGTGGATCGTTGGCGTGGATTGTTGGTGTGAATCGTTGGCGTGAATCGTTGGTGTGAATCGTTGGCGTGGATCGTTGGCGTGGATTGTTGGTGTGAATCGTTGGCGTGGATCGTTGGCGTGAATCTTTGGGGAAACGGCGGGGTGAAATGTGCAGAGTGCACAGAGGCTAACGCAGCATGAGTGTGGTGTTCAGACGATCCTCTCCGTCCTTGGACCTGGTTTCACGTCCTATAATCCTCCTCGTCCTTCAGGCTGCATCCTGCTGTTCACACATCCTCTTTATCTCGTCTCTGCTCAATATCTCTCATTTCATCTCATTCCAGCTCATTCCAGCTCATTGGACTCTAATCGATCCCCTCTGCTGGGGGGATGCTGATCCTGATGGGAGAGGAATAATAATGTTTCTGTTTCCAGTTTGTCTGTAAGAAGAATCCCACCACATCTCTGAACTTTAAGACACTTCCCTAACTCGCCTGTCGTGTGGTGCTGCATTGGGAATGAATCCAGGAAAGGGAGGGTCTTATGAACAGACAGACGTGGCGTGTTGTTCTGCAGTGGGACCATGTTGAGCAGTTCTTCTGTAACGTCTGACAATTCCTCGGGTGACGATTTGTCCCTGTGGCGTGACGTTGATGTGCAAGCTTTCATCCACTGCAGACTCAGCAGAAGAGCGAATCTCTGAAATCTCTGATGCCCTCCGAGCCACACTGGAGTCTGACAGGTTTTTTACATCCCACCTCGGGAACTACGTCATGCAGGCGAGCGATACGCCATCACTGATCGAAGTGAACAGACTCCTCTGAGTGACTCCAGCTGATCGCGAGGCCACAGAGTTCAAATCTAAAGTGATAAAAATAGTTTCTTCTATAAATGATTCACTGAAGCACACGTTCTACACTGAGTGGAGTTCACTGGAAACATTACTTTTCCCTGGACGAGCAGGCAGCTGAAGCACCATTCATAATCTACATACGTCTCTGCATGGGTCTGTAAAGCTTTCTGCATTCTAACCTCTCTCACTGTAGCTTCAGTGTTTAGCCAGCTCTGCATGTGGTGGACACTGTAGCTTCAGTGTTTAGCCAGCTCTGCATGTGGTGGACACTGTAGCTTCAGTGTTTAGCCAGCTCTGCATGTGGTGGACACTGTAGCTTCAGTGTTTAGCCAGCTCTGCATGTGGTGGACACTGTAGCTTCAGTGTTTAGCCAGCTCTGCATGTGGTGGACACTGTAGCTTCAGTGTTTAGCCAGCTCTGCATGGGTCTGTAAAGCTTTCTGCGTTCTAACCTCTCTCCATGTTTCATCTCCAACATTGATCCTAGTTTGAGCAGCTTTCTGCTGCTGGAGCTTATTAGAAACATGCAGAGGCTTTTTAGCTCGGGTACAATCACTTCTATCTGAAGCAGTTCCACTGCCCGCTTCCATCGCTGCAACACCTGTTCACCTGATAACTGCTCTCATATCTGGCAAACCCAGGGGCGTCCAAAACGGCCTTCAAAGCCCCGCCTACCTTCTCTGGTCCAATCAGATCCAGAGCATTCAGGAGCAGAATCTAAAGTTAGAAGGAGGACATACTGGCTGCTGCATTGTTGTCAGAGAAGCTTCAACACAGCAGGTTTCCTTCATGATCACAGAGGAAGAGAGCAGCTCTCTGATTGGTCCTTTAAGACGTTTTCTTTTGTTAAAAACACTTGATGCTGTACGTTTGCTGACTTATCTTTGATGGAGGGAACCTTTTACTCCAGGTGTATGCAGTTTAAATTAATTATTAGGAGTGAGGCGTGAAGGATCTGGAGCGCCCGGGGTACAAAGGTTGACCTTGTCTTCTCTGTCCTGCAGTGAAGCCGGTGTCCTGAGAGTATGTGTGAGGGCTCCTCGTGTTTCCTGCTCGTAGATACAGTGGAGAGAATCTAATCTTAGAGCAGTCTGTGAGTGGAACCAGCAGGTTGAGAAGAATGTGAGGACGCTCTCGATGAAGGAGGGACGGTCAGGAGGACGTACTTCCTGCTGCATGGAGCAGATGGGACCCTGATACTTATCCTCCTCAACCAGCCCAACAGGCTTCCCGTGGATCACTGTGGGGATGGTTGAAGTGGACAGATCATCTTTGCTCCTTCAAAAAGTTTTTTGCCTAATTCTAGTATTGGACAAACTGACAAGTGTGTGTCCGTACGGGTAAATGTAACCGTCAGACATTTCCTAGTTGGAGCCTTTGTGTCATTTAGTCGTGGTGGTGCTCATCAGCTAATTGGCTGACAGGGAGCTTCTGGGTTAATGGAATAATCGAGGAAGACTCTGTGGGCTTCATCAGTGGGAGGTAAAGTGCTAACCACAGCTAACTGCTAATTAGCTCAACAGGACTTCATCGTATTGATCTGTACACAGAGAGCATCAGCTCCATACAGAGGCACAGCTCAGACACCAGACGAATGTTGTGTGAAGTTTTGTCACAGAAAGACGGACAGCTGAGGGACGTGTCCATCCTGCACGCCGGGTCGAGTTAGCGGAGGTGCGTCAGCTCTGTTTCATCGTTGATCATGTGTGTGTGTCTGCAGAGGGAGGAGATGAAAAATGCATCAGAGCAGCCGCCGAGGGCTAAAAACAGACCGACCCCCCCCCCCTCCCCCCCCGGGACGCTCTGTTACTCCTCTGTGACGTCACCCGGCCAATCAGCGGCCTCCTCTTTCCTGTTGTCACTGGACACTGACTCCCATCAACGGGGCTGCGATGGAGGTCTATCTCGAGGTTTTGTGGATGCTGCAGATTGTGCAGCCCGTCCCTCCTCCGCTCTCTGATGCTTCTGAATGTGACACAAACACTCAGGGGCACTTAAGAGCAGACTGGCTGTCTGTAATAAGCACACACACACACACACACAGGCAGAGCGGAGGGGGCGTGGTGAATTATTCATGAGCGATGAGGTCATGATGGCTCCCAAACACAGACCTTCATCTTTTAAGATTTCCTTTGTGCTACTTTAAGAGTCACGTCCTTAAACTTCTCTGAAACACTTCAACTTAAAGTTTGAATTCATTTGAAAACCTTCTGACTTGTCTTTACGACAGGTCACTCGTGCTGAGCTCGTTGATGCCGGGCTCGTTGATGCCGGGCTCGTTGATGCCGGGCTCGTTGATGCCGGGCTCGTTGATGCCGGGCTCGTTGATGCCGGGCTCGTTGATGCCGGGCTCGTTGATGCCGGGCTCGTTGATGCTGGGCTCAGCTGCCTGTCAGTCCATCACCAACCGATAGGTTCAAATTCAAAGCCAGTTAAAAACATCTTTCAAAGAGATGAGATCACTTAATAAACGGTTACTGAGAAGTTTTGTTGCTCTGCGTGTTATTTTCTAAAGGATCATAAACAGATAAAGCCCCAGCGTTTCTTCTTCTTCTTCGTGGGTGTTTATTTGATGGATGGAGGCGGAGCCTGAGGAGGAGAGGTGATGTAAACATTAGAGGGATGAAAGATTGGATGGGCGTGACACAAAGGATGTGTGACAGGGAGCGCTATCAAAGAGCATCAAATGTGATTATCTGTCCTCCCCCCTCCTCCACTCACTCCCTCCATCTCGCCGTCTCTCCCTCCATCTCGCCGTCTCTCCCTCCATCTCGCCGTCTCTCTCTCCATCTCGCCGTCTCTGCTCCTCTTTCCTGCCAACACCAACACTTTGTCCTTTTCTCTCTCCTTGGCTCTCCTCCTCTCTGCTGCTGTCTCTTGGTCTTGGATGAAAGAGGACGTTTTTCTCCCACGGCTGCAGGCTTTATATCGATCCCAACGTCTTCAGGCTGTTCACACAGATAAAACAACTGAAGTGAGCAGAGACACAGGACAGACAGGAAGTGACCAGAGACAGAGCACAGGTGTGACAGGAAGTGACCAGAGACAGAGCACAGGTGCTGACAGGAAGTGACCAGAGACAGAGGACAGGTGTGACAGGAAGTGACCAGAGACAGAGCACAGGTGTGACAGGAAGTGACCAGAGACAGAGCACAGGTGCTGACAGGAAGTGACCAGAGACAGAGGACAGGTGCTGACAGGAAGTGACCAGAGACAGAGCACAGGTGCTGACAGGAAGTGACCAGAGACAGAGCACAGGTGCTGACAGGAAGTGACCAGAGACAGAGCACAGGTGTGACAGGAAGTGACCAGAGACAGAGCACAGGTGTGACAGGAAGTGACCAGAGACAGAGCACAGGTGCTGACAGGAAGTGACCAGAGACAGAGCTCAGGTGCTGACAGGAAGTGACCAGAAACAGAGCACAGGTGCAGACAGGAAGTGACCAGAGACAGAGCACAGGTGCTGACAGGAAGTGACCAGAGACAGAGCACAGGTGTGACAGGAAGTGACCAGAGACAGAGCACAGGTGTGACAGGAAGTGACCAGAGACAGAGCACAGGTGCTGACAGGAAGTGACCAGAGACAGAGGACAGGTGCTGACAGGAAGTGACCAGAGACAGAGCACAGGTGCTGACAGGAAGTGACCAGAGACAGAGCACAGGTTCTGACAGGAAGTGACCAGAGACAGAGCACAGGTGTGACAGGAAGTGACCAGAGACAGAGCACAGGTGTTGACAGGAAGTGACCAGAGACAGAGGACAGGTGCAGACAGGAAGTGACCAGAGACAGAGCACAGGTGCTGACAGGAAGTGACCAGAGACAGAGCACAGGTGATGACAGGAAGTGACCAGAGACAGAGCACAGGTGCTGACAGGAAGTGACCAGAGACAGAGCACAGGTGCTGACAGGAAGTGACCAGAGACAGAGCACAGGTGTGACAGGAAGTGACCAGAGACAGAGCACAGGTGTGACAGGAAGTGACCAGAGACAGAGCACAGGTGCTGACAGGAAGTGACCAGAGACAGAGCTCAGGTGCTGACAGGAAGTGACCAGAAACAGAGCACAGGTGCAGACAGGAAGTGACCAGAGACAGAGCACAGGTGCTGACAGGAAGTGACCAGAGACAGAGCACAGGTGTGACCTGAAGTGACCAGAGACAGAGCACAGGTGTGACAGGAAGTGACCAGAGACAGAGCACAGGTGCTGACAGGAAGTGACCAGAGACAGAGGACAGGTGCTGACAGGAAGTGACCAGAGACAGAGCACAGGTGCTGACAGGAAGTGACCAGAGACAGAGCACAGGTGCTGACAGGAAGTGACCAGAGACAGAGCACAGGTGTGACAGGAAGTGACCAGAGACAGAGCACAGGTGTAACAGGAAGTGACCAGAGACAGAGCACAGGTACTGACAGGAAGTGACCAGAGACAGAGCTCAGGTGCTGACAGGAAGTGACCAGAAACAGAGCACAGGTGCAGACAGGAAGTGACCAGAGACAGAGCACAGGTGCTGACAGGAAGTGACCAGAGACAGAGCACAGGTGTGACAGGAAGTGACCAGAGACAGAGCACAGGTGTGACAGGAAGTGACCAGAGACAGAGCACAGGTGCTGACAGGAAGTGACCAGAGACAGAGGACAGGTGCTGACAGGAAGTGACCAGAGACAGAGCACAGGTGCTGACAGGAAGTGACCAGAGACAGAGCACAGGTTCTGACAGGAAGTGACCAGAGACAGAGCACAGGTGTGACAGGAAGTGACCAGAGACAGAGCACAGGTGTTGACAGGAAGTGACCAGAGACAGAGGACAGGTGCAGACAGGAAGTGACCAGAGACAGAGCACAGGTGCTGACAGGAAGTGACCAGAGACAGAGCACAGGTGATGACAGGAAGTGACCAGAGACAGAGCACAGGTGCTGACAGGAAGTGACCAGAAACAGAGCACAGGTGCAGACAGGAAGTGACCCGAGACAGAGCACAGGTGCTGACAGGAAGTGACCAGAGACAGAGCACAGGTGTGACAGGAAGTGACCAGAGACAGAGCACAGGTGCTGACAGGAAGTGACCAGAGACAGAGCACAGGTGATGACAGGAAGTGACCAGAGACAGAGCACAGGTGCTGACAGGAAGTGACCACAGACAGAGCACAGGTGCAGACAGGAAGTGACCAGAGACAGAGCACAGGTGATGACAGGAAGTGACCAGAGACAGAGCACAGGTGTGACAGGAAGTGACCAGAGACAGAGCACAGGTGCTGACAGGAAGTGACCAGAGACAGAGCACAGGTGCTGACAGGAAGTGACCAGAGACAGAGCACAGGTGTGACAGGAAGTGACCAGAGACAGAGCACAGGTGTGACAGGAAGTGACCAGAGACAGAGCACAGGTGCTGACAGGAAGTGACCAGAGACAGAGCTCAGGTGCTGACAGGAAGTGACCAGAAACAGAGCACAGGTGCAGACAGGAAGTGACCAGAGACAGAGCACAGGTGCTGACAGGAAGTGACCAGACACCAGAGCACAGGTGTGACCTGAAGTGACCAGAGACAGAGCACAGGTGTGACAGGAAGTGACCAGAGACAGAGCACAGGTGCTGACAGGAAGTGACCAGAGACAGAGGACAGGTGCTGACAGGAAGTGACCAGAGACAGAGCACAGGTGCTGACAGGAAGTGACCAGAGACAGAGCACAGGTGCTGACAGGAAGTGACCAGAGACAGAGCACAGGTGTGACAGGAAGTGACCAGAGACAGAGCACAGGTGTTGACAGGAAGTGACCAGAGACAGAGGACAGGTGCAGACAGGAAGTGACCAGAGACAGAGCACAGGTGCTGACAGGAAGTGACCAGAGACAGAGCACAGGTGATGACAGGAAGTGACCAGAGACAGAGCACAGGTGCTGACAGGAAGTGACCAGAAACAGAGCACAGGTGCAGACAGGAAGTGACCAGAGACAGAGCACAGGTGCTGACAGGAAGTGACCAGAGACAGAGCACAGGTGTGACAGGAAGTGACCAGAGACAGAGCACAGGTGTGACAGGAAGTGACCAGAGACAGAGCACAGGTGCTGACAGGAAGTGACCAGAGACAGAGCACAGGTGATGACAGGAAGTGACCAGAGACAGAGCACAGGTGCTGACAGGAAGTGACCAGAGACAGAGCACAGGTGCAGACAGGAAGTGACCACAGACAGAGCACAGGTGCAGACAGGAAGTGACCAGAGACAGAGCACAGGTGATGACAGGAAGTGACCAGAGACAGAGCACAGGTGTGACAGGAAGTGACCAGAGACAGAGCACAGGTGTGACAGGAAGTGACCAGAGACAGAGCACAGGTGCTGACAGGAAGTGACCAGAGACAGAGCACAGGTGATGACAGGAAGTGACCAGAGACAGAGCACAGGTGATGACAGGAAGTGACCAGAGACAGAGCACAGGTGTGACAGGAAGTGACCAGAGACAGAGCTCAGGTGTGACAGGAAGTGACCAGAGACAGAGCACAGGTGCTGACAGGAAGTGACCAGAGACAGAGCACAGGTGCTGACAGGAAGTGACCAGAGACAGAGCACAGGTGCTGACAGGAAGTGACCAGAGACAGAGCACAGGTGCTGACAGGAAGTGATCCAAGCTTTTCATAAAGTCAGAGTGAATATGTTGTTTGTGAATCGAGAGCTGAAATGTGACGTCATCCAAGAAATCCACATATTCAAAGACAAGCTGTCGTAAACTCTGTCTGACCTTTTTGTGTGTGTGTGTGTGTGTTACTGTGTGTATGTGTGTGTGTGTGTGAGAGAGAGAGAGTGTGTGTTACTGTGTGTGTGTGTGTGTGTGTGAGTGTGTGTTACTGTATTTGTGATGTGCAAATGTCAGAGAACGCCTGCTCTCTCTCAGAGGAGACTCCCTGCATGAAGGCTTAAAATAATAATGGTGTGTCTGTTTGTGTGTGTGTGTGTGTGTGTGTGTGTGTGTGTGTGTGTGTGTGTGTTGTATCTATTGCAGAATAATTGGCAATGAACTAACCTTCATTCACCATACAGGCAACCCTGACTGTTTTTACACACACAGCAGGAGGTCTAACTCTCTCTCTCTCTCTCTCTCTCTCTCTCTGTGTCTCTCTCTCTCTGTGTCTCTCTCTCTCTCTCTCTCTGTGTCTCTCTCTCTGTCTCTCTCTCTCTCTCTCTGTGTCTCTCTCTCTGTCTCTCTCTCTCTCTCTCTCTGTGTCTCTCTCTCTCTGTGTCTCTCTCTCTCTCTCTCTCTGTGTCTCTCTCTCTGTCTCTCTCTCTCTCTGTGTCTCTCTCTCTCTGTGTCTCTCTCTCTCTCTCTCTCTCTCTCTCTCTCTCTCTCTCCCTCTCTCTCTCTCTGTCTCTCTCTCTGTCTCTCACACACACACACACACACACTGATATTTTGCCTGCATTGTTAATCGATCTGACCTGACGTCATGCTGGAGGTTCTGACTCAGCAGACTGAAGCACACAAACAGACGTTCTATCTGTTGTCTAGCCTACATAATACCCATGATGCTTTGCAAACCTCTACCTGGAAGTGATCAGTAGTGAGTTGCTCCTAACTAAGTCACCTCACAACACCTTGAGTTGTGGGAAAGTGAAAGATGTGACCTGATGTAGCTCAGTGAGTGAGAGCAGGAATGTGAATGAGATCATCGGGACAACAAAGCAGCTTCCTTTGTGAGACTGAGAGTCTGCTGACTCCAGTCACACAGATTCAATTAGAGAGACGAGCTGAATTACACGTCAACACATCACCCAAAGCTTCCTCCAGACGTCAGGCGAGTTTAGAGAGACAAAGAAATGATCATTATTCACCATCAAACATTCTGCAGCTTTAATAAAGCCACTCTTTACTTTCTGCTCCATAAACGGCCTCCTCACAGCGTCAGTCAGCCGGGGACAGCTTTATGGCTAAACCTTCAGCCCGCTTTCATTAGTATGCTGATGGAGCGGCGAGTGAAGACACGAGAGGGGACGGACAGGAAGGAGAGAATAACGAGAGACCGATGGACAGAGATCAAGACAACGGGAGGATTAGTCATAAATGAGTCAAATGAATCCTTTTATCACTTTTGTTGTCTTTTGTGTCCTCTGAGGTCAGCATGTCCTCTCTCTCTCTCTCTCTGTCTCTCTGTCTCTCTCTCTCTCTCTCTCTGTCTCTCTCTCTCTCTCTCTCTCTCTTTTCGTCTAATTGGTCGAGTCCGAGACAGGATGAAGTCACAGTTGGCAGTCAGGCAGTGTGTCAGAGAAGTAGGACAGCGGTCTCAGAGCGACAGAGGAGACGAGCGGGACAGAAATCACCTCTAAATTCAGCAGAGGTGACCTCGCTCGTTTAAACGTTGACCTTCATCCGGCTCGCCGCAAACGCCGCTGATGACCGACTTAAACCAGCTGCTCTTTACCGATCATGTGATGTAAGCAGAGCAAGTCACCGATGTGGTGATGGAGCAGTGACTGTGTCCTGTTGCTCGAATCCGAAGAAGTCGCGTACATGTGGGTGAGGGAGGTGGAGGTCTGACAGAGTAGAGTCAGTCTAAGGTTTGCTGACGAAGCTGCACGGGATCAAACCTTTATTTCATAGTTCTTCATAGTGTTGTCTCGCTCCAAAGACTTGAAACCACTTCCTGAAGGTCTCCTTTCAGAATCCAAACATCTGCCCTTCAGAGATATCAGGAACACTCTGCTGCTCACGTCAAACAGCTTCCTTCACAGAGCTTCAGAGGCTGTGATTGGCTCTTTTCAGATCCTGTCTCTGCAGCGAGCCCTGTTTCCACCGAGCGGTCCGGCTCGGTCCGGCTCGGTTCGTCTCGGTACGGCGTGCATTTTGCGGTGTTTCCATAGACTAATCCCGGGAAAGATTCCCAAACAACCGTACCGGGAACGTACCATCCCACTTTTTGGGATCCTTCCGTTGGGGAGCCAAGAATGTGGAGCCGACCTGAAAAGGTGGAGCTAAACACTGCAGTCCTCTGATTGGTTGAAAGAATGGTCACTTCCTGTGTTACGTGGTGGGCGTGTTTAAAACATTGAGTGTAACACAGCTGATTGTTTGCTTGTGTATTTGTCCTCGCCGCTCACAGCCTTCTCTGAAACAAAGCTGGATTGAGTTCTTGTAATAAAGAGTCACATGACAGTGACAGAGGAGATGACCTGCTGGATGTCTCCAGCGTTGGTTTGGTTTGTGGAGCGTTTTTCTCCTTTGTTGAATTTATTAGTTAGCAGTTAGCTGTTAGCTGCTATCATATGATGCTATTTACATAGCAGCTATCGTCATCCGGTTTACACGCTGCTTACCAAATAGGACACGGATGGCTGTGGAAACACAAACGGGATCAGGCTTAATCAAACTGTACCGATCCGTACCGGACTGCTGGGTGGAAACGGGGCTTTACAGTATGCACTCATTTTCTTGTTTGTTTGTGCGGTCTGGTTGTCTCCGCGTCATAACAGGGATGGCGTGCTTATTCTCGGGTTGTTCGTTGTTACTTCTCTCAGAGCAGCTCAGAGTCTGAATCTCTCTGCCCATCACTCGATCTGCTCTCCAACAACACTGCTGAGTCACCGGAGACAATAAAGAGCTGCCGTTATTTATCCCGACTGGGACGAGGAGCGACCTTTGAGTCAGACACGCCGGGTCTCAGTTCACTCAACAGCCAGCGGTGTCACTAAGAACGACCGTCATCACACACTTCATGTCCACACTCAGCTTTACATGATCTTATTGATCTGACAGTGGCGTCATTTCAGCCTCTGCCTGAAACGCTTTGTTATAACTGCCGTTTCTTCAAGAGCCCCCCCCCCCCGTGCCCACTTAGTTCTGATTGGCCAGCTCTCTGGAAGTCTAACAGTAGAGCAAAATGTAGCAGCAACTTCTTGTGTTTAAAAATGAAGTTAATCCTGATGTGTAAATTCCTGCAGTTCCTGGAGTGTCCACTAGAGGCTGGCTGCAGTACCTGGAGTGTCCACTAGAGGCTGGCTGCAGTACCTGGAGTGTCCACTAGAGGCTGGCTGCAGCAGCACAGGAAGTCACATACACACCCATTCAAACAGCCTGTTTTTACAGCAGACATGAACATGTTTACAGCCTGCTTCAAAAAACCAAACACACGGGGGACTCCAGCGCCCCCTGCAGGAACACACGGGGGACTCCAGCGCCCCCTGTAGGGACAAACAGGGGACTCCAGCGCCTCCTGTAGGGACACACGGGGGACTCCAGCGCCCCCTGCAGGAACACACGGGGGACTCCAGCGCCCCCTGCAGGAACACACGGGGGACTCTAGCGCCCCCTGCAGGGACACACGGGGGACTCCAGCGTCCCCTGAAGGGACACATGGGGGACTCCAGCGTCCCCTGCAGGGACACACAGGGGACTCCAGCGCCCCCCTGCAGGGACACACGGGGGACTCCAGCGCCCCCTGCAGGAACATACTTTACAGTCTGTGGGCAGAACGCTGCAGGGCTGCCAGGAGAGGGCTGCTCTCTGCAGTGCTGGAAGAAAGAGGTTCAGCGGCTCACGCAGAGGCTTGAAGCCGTCATTTTTAAATTCTTGGTTTCGTATCAGGGAACTGTGACGTTATTTACAGAAAAGAATGTTTAGCACCTTCTGCAGACTTAAGCAGGGATAACATCAACACTTACCTCATGGTTTTAATTCAACCTCATGTTGTTAACTCAGGTTTCATGTTATATGGATGCAGGAGAATCTTTCTTCACCTCCATTTACACCCTGGAGCAGCGACTGTATAGTTTCCAAGGAGGAGCGAGTGTTTCTTTACACGGGAGTCATGTCTATATTTTATTTATAAAGAACAAGGCAGCCATGCGTCGCTGCATTCTGAGCTACTCTGTCAGTCATATTTCACTTTTACAGCGCTCTGCAGGCAGCCTGAGTTTATCGTCCTGTGAAGTGGATGGATGTTATCACATGTATTGTGTGTGTGGCGTGCTGTGTCGGAGTAATGTCTTTAATGGCCGAGCTTGGCTCATTACCTGCACAGGCCTCATGTCTATTCGACGTTACAGAGGTTCACGGGTCAAATCAATATTAGGTCTCATATATGTTCCATTTCATCTTCTGCTGAGCTTGAACATGTTTCCTGTTGGATGATTTCTCCTCAGTCTTTCCATCTTAACGGTAGAGAAGTTAGCACACAAGCTTCCTGTCACGTTACGTTATTAAATATTGAGCAGGAAGTCAAACGTATGAGACGTAAAGAGTCTGTTTGATAAGTTTGTAGTCCTTTACATTTTGCTTTCCATGATACAGGATATTGCACATAACTACAAAATATCACAACCGGGGTCTTAGACATTTCAGCAGAACTTCAAACTCTGAGTTTAAAGGAAGAATGTGCAGCTTTTTAATCCAGTAGATGTCGCCCTTGAGCACAAGCATTAAACCAAAACACCACTGCTAATCTAAAGCCCACGCTCATCTGGCTCACCAGCCCCCTCTTCATGCATTCACATGGAGCAGTCATGAACTAGAATGCACCATAAACACAAGCGGTGGATAAAAACTGCTTTCAACTCAAGCTGCACTCACCTGTGTCCTGCAATGTAGTGTTGGCATGCTAATGTCAGTGCTCTTTGGCTAGCTCGTAGCTGCACTCACCTATGTGCTGCGTTGTTGTGTTAGCATGCTAATGTTAGCTCTCTTTGGTTAGCTCGTAGCTGCACTCACCTGTGTGCTGCGTTGTTGTGTTAGCATGCTAATGTTAGCTCTCTTTGGTTAGCTCGTAGCTGCACTCACCTGTGTGCTGCGTTGTTGTGTTAGCATGCTAATGTTAGCTCTCTTTGGTTAGCTCGTAGCTGCACTCACCTGTGTGCTGCGTTGTTGTGTTAGCATGCTAATGTTAGTGCTCTTTAGTTAGCTGGTAGCTTCATGTAAACTGACAGAATGATCTATCAGTGAGTATGTTCTTCTTCTTCTTGACTCAAACAGCTTTTATACACAAGGGGAGGAGCCATGTAAACACAGCTCTGACAACAACACAGCCAGCAGGACTCCAGCTTCTCCCTCACTGGAGACAGTCAGGACTCACACACACATTCACACACACTGGAGTTATGAGATACTGACGAGGAACATGTTCTTCCTTTATATTTCCAGTCATCCATATGAGACGACATTCTGTCTCTCTGGGCTTTTAGTGTTTCCAGGGGCGGCTCATTAATCTCTCACATTAACTCAGTCCAACATGTGTGCAGCCTGAAACGCATCACTGACTCAGGTGTGTGTGTGTGTGTGTGTGTGTGTGTGTGTGTGCTCAGGTCTCAGCTGACTGTGTTTAACTGTACTTACACTCTGCTCCCGTGGGGAAACGTACAGCGTGCAATCTGCCCGCAAGACTGTGAGAACAAATCAAAGTTTGTCTCTGAAACAACACGTGAAAGAAGAGGGAGACATTCCCATAGATCCTCTCCCTGCCTCTTAAATCCAGCCTATCACAGGAAGTCTTATTGATTTTAAAGTTGGAGACGTGCCTTGAAAACAATGAAGCAGTCTGAATACATTTACCCAGCAGAGCTGAGAAGTGTTCACAGCGTTTATTCAGAGGCTCATGTTGGACGAAGACGGAATGATTGTCTTCCTAGAACTAGCGTTAGTGACTCATGAGAAACAAAGTCGTTGTTATCAGTTAACATCACGAGTTTTGGCAACATGAGAACATGTGTGATCACTACTTTAGACTTCCACACGTGCACATTGTGTGAACCGGAACCAGAGACGTCTTTCATTGTGACTCGAACGTCCTCATGAAGACAGGTGAGCTGTATGTGGACGCATTCAGGGACAGATGGTGTTGAGCTGGGTGCAGCTGATGTTTTTGTTCCATCTTTATGCACGTTAAAAAAAAAGCTTGGTACTCTTTTCTGTTCTTTGTTTAAACTGTAAATATGTCCATTGATTTAACGACATTAACTGTCATAGTGTCTGATTCTGACACCTTTCCACCATCTTGAATATGTTATGACATCACTCAGGCATGCTCGTCAACAATGTGTGATGTTTCCTTCAGGACCAATAAAAATGCTTCTTCATAAACTGAACTCAACGCAGCGTTTTCTCTCCTGCACAGTTTATGGTTCAGAAACGTGTGACGACTCGTCTCACTGTCAAACCCTCTCTGTTGTCGGCTGCAGGCGTTTGGCCAGGCCTACTCCACCCAGCGTAAGGTGGCAGAGGACGGAGAGACCAACGAGGAGACGCTGCTGCAGGAGTCAGCCAGTAAGGAGACGTACTACATGGGCCGGCTGCTGGAGCTGCAGAGAGAGCTGAAGCACAGCCGGACCACCGCAGCCAACTGTCAGAGCGACAACGAGCACCTGAGCGAGCTGCTGCAGGAGCTCAGGGAGGTACTGTACTGAGGGAGGTGCACTGAGGGAGGTGTGCAGAGGGAGGTGCACTGAGGGAGGTGCACTGAGGGAGGTGTGCAGAGGGAGGTACTGTACTGAGGGAGGTGTACTGAGGGAGGTGCACTGAGGGAGGTGTGCAGAGGGAGGTACTGTACTGAGGGAGGTGCACTGAGGGAGGTGTGCAGAGGGAGGTGCACTGAGGGAGGTGCACTGAGGGAGGTGCACTGAGGGAGGTGTACTGAGGGAGGTGCACTGAGGGAGGTGCACTGAGGGAGGTGCACTGAGGGAGGTGTGCAGAGGGAGGTACTGTACTGAGGGAGGTGCACTGAGGGAGGTGTGCAGAGGGAGGTACTGTACTGAGGGAGGTGTGCAGAGGGAGGTGTGCAGAGGGAGGTGTAATGAGGGAGGTGTAATGAGGGAGGTACTGTACTGAGGGAGGTGCACTGAGGGAGGTGTGCAGAGGGAGGTGTGCAGAGGGAGGTGTGCAGAGGGAGGTGTGCAGAGGGAGGTGTGCAGAGGGAGGTGCGCAGAGGGAGGTGTGCAGAGGGAGGTGCACTGAGGGAGGTGCACTGAGGGAGGTGTACTGAGGGAGGTGTACTGAGGGAGGTGCACTGAGGGAGGTGCACTGAGGGAGGTATACTGAGGGAGGTGTACTGAGGGAGGTGTGCAGAGGGAGGTATACTGAGGGAGGTGTGCTGAGGGAGGTGTGCAGAGGGAGGTGTACTGAGGGAGGTGCACTGAGGGAGGTGTGCTGAGGGAGGTGCACTGAGGGAGGTGTGCTGAGGGAGGTGTGCAGAGGGAGGTGTGCAGAGGGAGGTGTGCTGAGGGAGGTGCGCTGAGGGAGGTGTGCTGAGGGAGGTGTGCAGAGGGAGGTGTGCAGAGGGAGGTGCGCTGAGGGAGGTGTGCAGAGGGAGGTGCACTGAGGGAGGTATACTAAGGGAGGTGTGCAGAGGGAGGTGTGCTGAGGGAGGTGTGCAGAGGGAGGTGCACTGAGGGAGGTGTACTGAGGGAGGTGTGCAGAGGGAGGTGTACTGAGGGAGGTGCACTGAGGGAGGTATACTAAGGGAGGTGTGCAGAGGGAGGTGTGCTGAGGGAGGTGTGCAGAGGGAGGTGCACTGAGGGAGGTGTACTGAGGGAGGTGTGCAGAGGGAGGTGCACTGAGGGAGGTGCACTGAGGGAGGTGCACTGAGGGAGGTGTACTGAGGGAGGTGCACTGAGGGAGGTGCACTGAGGGAGATGTGCAGAGGGAGGTGCACTGAGGGAGGTGTGCAGAGGGAGGTGTGCAGAGGGAGGTGCACTGAGGGAGGTGCACTGAGGGAGGTGCACTGAGGGAGGTGCACTGAGGGAGGTGTACTGAGGGAGGTGCACTGAGGGAGGTGTGCAGAGGGAGGTGTGCAGAGGGAGGTGTGCAGAGGGAGGTGCACTGAGGGAGGTGCACTGAGGGAGGTGCACTGAGGGAGGTGCACTGAGGGAGATGTGCAGAGGGAGGTGCACTGAGGGAGGTGTGCAGAGGGAGGTGTGCAGAGGGAGGTGCACTGAGGGAGGTGCACTGAGGGAGGTGCACTGAGGGAGGTGCACTGAGGGAGATGTGCAGAGGGAGGTGCACTGAGGGAGGTGTGCAGAGGGAGGTGCACTGAGGGAGGTGCACTGAGGGAGATGTGCAGAGGGAGGTGCACTGAGGGAGGTGTGCAGAGGGAGGTGTGCAGAGGGAGGTGCACTGAGGGAGGTGCACTGAGGGAGGTGCACTGAGGGAGGTTGTCCAGTTGTGTCCTCCTCCTCGTCTCCAGCTCGTGTCCCTGCTCTGTCTCAGCAGGGTAACGAGATGTTGGAGCTGCAGAGGAGTCGGATGCGAGAGGAGATCCGAGAGTACAAGTTCCGAGAAGCTCGGCTCCTCCAGGACTACACGGAGCTGGAGGAGGAGAACATCTCTCTGCAGAAGCTGGTGTCCACGCTCAAACAGAACCAGGTGACTGACAGACAAACAGCAGTCTGACTTCAGAACATCGTCTCCTGCAGCTCGTTGGAACCAAACACTGAGTGGTGCAGAGTGCGAGAAGCTGCAACACACAGAAACCATTAAACACAGAGTTACTTCTGTTTGTTTACATTCCTCATCTGTCAATCAAACCTGCACAGAACAAACACATTCAACATCACGTTCAGAGTTTAATGACTGCAAAATAAGATGAACAAACGACATCCAAACTTCCTCCACTGGATCCAAGCTAAGAAACAAAGACCACGCCCTCATCTCAGGAGATTTGTGTTGTTGAACGTCTAAGTGTTGCTTTATTTACACTTTGCTCCACATGTTCCAATAATTAGTTATTGATTAGTTATTAGCTCTGATGTCCTACAGTCAGGTGACTTTAATGTGAAAACACTCTGCTGCACACCAACATTTACTGAACACTGTGAAGGAAACAGTTTTCTACCTGATCCAGATATTAACCCCTCAGTGGCTGGTTTAGGTGGAGTATGAAGGCCTGAAGCATGAGATCAAAGTCCTGGAGGAGGAGATGGAGGTCCTGAACAGCCAGCTGCAGGACGCTCTGCGGCTGAAGGACATCTCAGACGGTCAGCTGGAGGAGTCTCTGGAGTCTCTGAAGAGCGAGCGCGAGCAGAAGAACCACCTGCGCAGGGAGCTCGTGCACCACCTCAGCATGTGTGATGTAGCCTACACCGGCAGCGCCCACCTGACCTTCACCTCGGCCCCGCCCAGCGGCAACGCCACGCCCACTACTCTGATGTCCCCCAATGCAGAGGAGCCAAGCAGGTGACTTTAACACAGGACAACAATGTGGAAAGATATGTGATGTTTATACACTCTGGTATTAGCAGGAGACAGACTCTAGTGGACACTGGAGGAACTGCAGCTGTAAAGTTGGACATTTTAACATAGAGCTCTATGGAGACTGACTCACTGCAGGAGACAGACTCTAGTGGACACTGGAGGAACTGCAGCTGTAAAGTTGGACATTTTAACATAGAGCTCTATGGAGACTGACTCACTGCAGGAGACAGACTCTAGTGGACACTGGAGGAACTGCAGCTGTAAAGTTGGACATTTTAACATAGAGCTCTATGGAGGCTGACTCACTGCAGGAGACAGACTCTAGTGGACACTGGAGGAACTGCAGCTGTAAAGTTGGACATTTTAACATAGAGCTCTATGGAGACTGACTCACTGCAGGAGACAGACTCTAGTGGACACTGGAGGAACTGCAGCTGTAAAGTTGGACATTTTAACATAGAGCTCTATGGAGACTGACTCACTGCAGGAGACAGACTCTAGTGGACACTGGAGGAACTGCAGCTGTGAAGTTGGACATTTTAACATAGAGCTCTATGGAGACTGACTCACTGCAGGAGACAGACTCTAGTGGACACTGGAGGAACTGCAGCTGTAAAGTTGGACATTTTAACATAGAGCTCTATGGAGACGGACTCACTGCAGGAGACAGACTCTAGTGGACACTGGAGGAACTGCAGCTGTAAAGTTGGACATTTTAACATAGAGCTCTATGGAGACTGACTCATTGCAGGAGACAGACTCTAGTGGACACTGGAGGAACTGCAGCTGTAAAGTTGTACATTTTAACATAGAGCTCTATGGAGACTGACTCACTGCAGGAGACAGACTCTAGTGGACACTGGAGGAACTGCAGCTGTAAAGTTGGACATTTTAACATAGAGCTCTATGGAGACTGACTCACTGCAGGAGACAGACTCTAGTGGACACTGGAGGAACTGCAGCTGTGAAGTTGGACATTTTAACATAGAGCTCTATGGAGACTGACTCACTGCAGGAGACAGACTCTAGTGGACACTGGAGGAACTGCAGCTGTAAAGTTGGACATTTTAACATAGAGCTCTATGGAGACGGACTCACTGCAGGAGACAGACTCTAGTGGACACTGGAGGAACTGCAGCTGTAAAGTTGGACATTTTAACATAGAGCTCTATGGAGACTGACTCACTGCAGGAGACAGACTCTAGTGGACACTGGAGGAACTGCAGCTGTAAAGTTGGACATTTTAACATAGAGCTCTGTGGAGACTGACTCACTGCAGGAGACAGACTCTAGTGGACACTGGAGGAACTGCAGCTGTAAAGTTGGACATTTTAACATAGAGCTCTATGGAGACTGACTCACTGCAGGAGACAGACTCTAGTGGACACTGGAGGAACTGCAGCTGTAAAGTTGGACATTTTAACATAGAGCTCTATGGAGACTGACTCACTGCAGGAGACAGACTCTAGTGGACACTGGAGGAACTGCAGCTGTAAAGTTGGACATTTTAACATAGAGCTCTATGGAGGCTGACTCACTGCAGGAGACAGACTCTAGTGGACACTGGAGGAACTGCAGCTGTAAAGTTGGACATTTTAACATAGAGCTCTATGGAGACTGACTCACTGCAGGAGACAGACTCTAGTGGACACTGGAGGAACTGCAGCTGTAAAGTTGGACATTTTAACATAGAGCTCTATGGAGACGGACTCACTGCAGGAGACAGACTCTAGTGGACACTGGAGGAACTGCAGCTGTAAAGTTGGACATTTTAACATAGAGCTCTATGGAGACTGACTCACTGCAGGAGACAGACTCTAGTGGACACTGGAGGAACTGCAGCTGTAAAGTTGTACATTTTAACATAGAGCTCTATGGAGACTGACTCACTGCAGGAGACAGACTCTAGTGGACACTGGAGGAACTGCAGCTGTAAAGTTGGACATTTTAACATAGAGCTCTATGGAGACTGACTCACTGCAGGAGACAGACTCTAGTGGACACTGGAGGAACTGCAGCTGTGAAGTTGGACATTTTAACATAGAGCTCTATGGAGACTGACTCACTGCAGGAGACAGACTCTAGTGGACACTGGAGGAACTGCAGCTGTAAAGTTGGACATTTTAACATAGAGCTCTATGGAGACGGACTCACTGCAGGAGACAGACTCTAGTGGACACTGGAGGAACTGCAGCTGTAAAGTTGGACATTTTAACATAGAGCTCTATGGAGACTGACTCACTGCAGGAGACAGACTCTAGTGGACACTGGAGGAACTGCAGCTGTAAAGTTGGACATTTTAACATAGAGCTCTGTGGAGACTGACTCACTGCAGGAGACAGACTCTAGTGGACACTGGAGGAACTGCAGCTGTAAAGTTGGACATTTTAACATAGAGCTCTATGGAGACTGACTCACTGCAGGAGACAGACTCTAGTGGACTCTGGTATCATGTTTTATTTGGTCTGTACCGTGTCTATAAATGTCCCTCAATGTCGTTCGGACCTCCTGGATTTAAAGACTCTCTCTCCTCTCTCATTGTCCTGTCAGGTGTAACGGTCACCTGCAGGGTGGGACTGCAGCAGGGTCAGCAGCCGGGTCTGGTACCAGGTCTAACGGAGAGTACCGGACGTCGGGTCGTAAAGCTGAGGGGGCGTCTACGGCGGACCTCTTCAGTGAGCTGAACCTGACGGAGATCCAGAAACTCAACCAGCAGCTGATGAAGGTGAGTGTGCGTTCTGAAGAAGACAGCATGAGGGACTTTGGACACGGTCTCTTTTAGTTCTGGTCTTCAGCGTCGGCCTGGTCCATGATCCAATACGTGACGGCCTCTATGTGAAAAGCTTTGAATAATTAAGAGTAAAGCTGTGCTGACATACAGTACTCCCTCCTGTCTCTGTCTCCTCACACACACACACACACACACACACACACACACACACACACACACACACACACACACACACACACACACACACACACACACACACACACACACACACACACACACACACACACACACACACACACACACACACACACACAGGTGTAATCCCATCCCTCCCTGCTCCCAGCAGCTGCTCTGATTGGCTGAGCAGCGAGAAGAGCATATTTTTATCTCAGCTGACACGCGACACTATCGATCGTCTGAGTGCTCGCTGTCGCTGCTGCCTCGTTCTTCACTTTTACAAACACATTTCTGCAGCGCAGCACCGATTCTGAACGCCCGCTGAAAAGGTGACTTCCATCGAGATACGGCGAGAGTTCATCTTTGTGCTGTGAACGGGTTTTCCTGTCTGACGACGAGGGTCGTCTAAAGCTCCACGTGACGTCCTCAACGTCTCGTCCATATCCACAACAATATTCAGTTTCCTGTAACGTGGGAGGACGATAGAGACACTAACCAGCTGAAAGCAGAGCAGTGTCCACGTCCCCACCAAATGTAATCGATGAGCTCAAACTGAGCGGTTGTAGTGTTGACATGGAGAACATGACGCTAACATTGTTCCTGTTTTGAAATGACCTCCTCAGTGTGATCGTGTGGCAGAGAAAACACAAAGAAGAAGAAGAAGGTTTCACTTAAAGTCAAACGTCTTTTTGGACCATTTTATCCATAAAGCCTTCGTCTCATCAGTTCACAGACTGCTGACAGATGATGATGAGTGATGCTGTCCACACCTCAGAGACTCAGTCAGGTCTCCACAGAAACACATCGACGTTTAAGGAGGTGAAAACACAGAAGTTTGACCCAAAGTATAAATCCATTTCCCTTCATAGCAGTGATGTTACTGACGTGTGTGTGGTTAGCCAGCAGACGCCGTAGAGACAGGAAGTACCGTGCTCGCTCCGTGTGCACCCAGACGTTACCTGTGCCAGCTCAGCTCATCTCATTTACAGAAAGACTTTACATCTGCACACAGTCTTCTCCCGCGCTCGTGACCACATCACCCCCGTCCTTCATAAGCTCACCTACACAGCTGTGATTTAGGTTTGTACACTGGTGACTAGTAAAGCTGCTGTCCTGAAGGCTTCAGAGATAATCCAGGGATGTCAGTCTGAGTCCGGTAAACTGTACCAGACACTTGATTCAGTGCTGTTCCTTACGGTTGCTGCTGCCCCCTGCAGGTTGAACGTGAGAAAGCAGCCCTGGCATCCAGCCTGCAGGAGTCCCAGACTCAGCTCCAGCACACCCAGGGGGCCCTGACGGAGCAGCACGAGAAGGCCCTCCATCTGAGCCAGAGACTCATCACCCTCCGCCGCCTGAATCGTAGGGCGCAGCTCCACCAGGAGGCCCACAGCGGCACCACCTCCCAGCTCCACCAGGAGGCCCACAGATGCACCACCTCCCAGCTCCACCAGGAGGCCCTGATGGAGCTGGACCGGGAGGAGAGGGAGGCAGTGGAGGAGGAGGGCAAACCAGAGGAGGAGGAGAAGAGTGAGACTCTGAACAAAAGTCAGGTGTTTTCATATCAGACACCTGGTCTGGAAATCATGCAGTGTAAGTACCGTGTGGCTGTGACAGAGGTGGTGGAGCTGAAGGCAGAGGTGAGAGCACTCCACGACAGACTGGCTCAGAGCGCAGCCGGAGCAGCGGAGGAGAAGCCGAGGAGAAACAGTCTGCTCCAGAAGATGGAGAGGCAAGTGGCCTCGCTGGAGAAGAGCTGCAGGGAGGGACGGGAGAAGGTAACGCAGCGTCAGCCCTCTCTTCATAAAGACATCAGACACAGGCACTGACTTCTTCTTTCTCTCCTCTAAGATTTCCTCCCTGGAGGCGGAGTTACAGGCAGCTCAGTCAGCAGCCAATGAGAGCCAGGGGGCGTTGACCGCAGCTCAGGACGAGTTGGTGATGCTGAGTGAGGAGCTGGCCCAGCTGTACCACCACGTCTGCCTGTGCAACAACGAGACGCCCAACCGCGTCATGCTGGACTACTACAGGTCTGATCCTGCTTCCATCACACTTTATCTCAGAGGAGATATCCTGACATGCGTTCACTCACTCAGCTCCCTTCATCAGGACAGAACGTGCACTGTCCCCTCAGGTAGGAAGTCTCTGCTGTATTAAAGGATGGGGCTCACGTCTGATGCTTCACAAACACACACAACTCCTGAAAATGTCCGTGTGAAGTCGAGGTGATCAGACGGGAGAACGAGGCCGGAAATATTCCGGAAAGTTCCCCTCTGTGAGCGAGCACGAGGAGGTCCCGTGGCGTCCTGTCTCACAGGGAACGTTTCAGCCTATGGATCTGTGATCAGCTCTCTCAGGAACATCTGATCAGACATTTGGAGGAGTGCTTTTGCTTTCATATATTTGCAGTCAAGATACAAGAAAAACATCAAACAGTCTCTGACGCTGTTATTCTGTGTTGACCTGCAGATGTTAGCAAACTGCTCCAATCTTTGTTCTGTCAGATGAGTGTTATGTTTGTACATGGTCCCTGACAACTAAACATGGTAGGCTTGATAAGCGTACTTCAGATGATGAAACAGGATGTTGCTGGCAGAGACTGCAGCTCCAGGTTAAAGGGTCTCCTTCCTTCTGTTTGTTCCAGACAGGGCCGAGGGCTCCGAGGCCTCAGCGCCAGTCTTAAAGCCATGTCTTCAGACAACAGCAAAGTTCTCCTCACACCTCGCCTCGCCCGCCGATTGGCCGCTGTCGCCTCCACAACGTTGACTCCCACGGAGTCCCGGAGCCCCTCGGAGTCTCCGTCGAGGGAGCCCCTGTCGAGGGAGGGGGGCAAAGAGGAGAGGGAGGGGGACAGGGAGAGCCTCCAGGTTCCCTCTGAGCAGAGCCTGCCTCCATCCCGCTCACCCAGCATCAGTGCCTCTTCTTCATCGTCATCGTCATCCTCACCTGCCCTGGAGCCCCCCGGTGAGCTGCGCAGGGAGCCAATGAACATCTACAACCTCAACGCCATCATCAGAGACCAGGTAGCACACAGACTGTCCTCATGTCCCTCCTCTGGCGTGTCCTCCTCACTGGCCTGCTTCTCACCTCACCTGCTCTCGTCTTTTCTCTCCACCAGGTGAAGCACCTCCAGCGGGCCGTGGACCGCTCTCTGCTGCTGTCCCGGCAGAGAGCCGCGGCTCGAGAACTGGCTCCTCTCCTGGACAAAGACAAGGAGAGCTGCCTGGAGGAGATCCTGAAGCTCAAGTCTCTGCTGAGCACCAAGAGAGAGCAGATCGCCACGCTCAGACTGGTGCTAAAGGCCAACAAACAGGTGACGAGCATCAGGTGCTCATACTGAGCGAAGGAGAGCGGCAGCTGTTAAAAACTGTCTGTGGAGGAAATGACCAACCCGACATTTGAAAACAGTTTGTGATTTGTGTGTTCATCCAGACAGCAGAGGGAGCTCTGGCCAACCTGAAGAGCAAGTACGACTCGGAGAAGTCGATGGTGACCGACACCATGATGAAGCTGAGGAACGAGCTGAAGGCCCTGAAGGAGGACGCCGCCACTTTCTCGTCTCTGCGGGCGATGTTCGCCACAAGGTCAGAGATCATCTAACTATGACTTAGACAGCATTGTGATGCCAGAGCTAGTAGTCATTGTCAAACCCTACGAGCAGCTCCTGACTGTCTTAGTAAAACACCAAACACTGGAGGTGATAAGTGCCTTGCTCATGTAGCTGTCATGGCTGGCGATCACGTTGTGTGTTGTCATGGCCTGGTGTAAGCTAACCACACTGACGGGCTCACCGAGGGTAAAGGGAGCGCATCCTCATGCTGCATGGTGCTGCAGTAGCTACTGCCTCATTGTATAAAAGGTTGCTGGTTTGAATCCCCAGGCAGACAGGGAGCCTTTCTGTGTGCATGTGAACTCTGGCTTCATCTCCCAGTCCAAAGACATGCCAACCCTAACCCTCGAACTCCGAACGTAGGCGTGAGTGTGAATGGATGTTACTGCTTCTCGTCGAATGACAGCGGTGGTTGGCGTCATAGATAATAGATGGATGGTTGTGTTCCCAGACTTTCAGATAAAAACTATGTTAAACAGACATGATATCGATCTTCTCACCTAAGGAAAAAGGAAACACACATACCTCCCAACAAACAGTTTGACTTGATCTTCACGGTCTCATCTCAACGTTTGTCTAGACCAGTGTTGGAGCGCTCTTTTTCTTCTTCCTCCCCTCGGCTCACGCCTTGTTCTGTCCTCAGGTGTGACGAGTATGTGACCCAGCTGGATGAGATGCAGAGGCAGCTGGCTGCGGCGGAGGATGAGAAGAAGACTCTGAACTCCCTCCTGCGGATGGCCATCCAGCAGAAACTGGCCCTCACGCAGCGTCTGGAGGATCTGGCCTTCGATCAAGAGCAGACCCACCGCACCCGTGGAAGCCGGCTGACCCGCAGGAAGACCAGCACCCCCAAAGTAAGTCACCCTGCTTCGGCTTCGGCATCCGACCCAACCCAAGGGTCCACTTCAGCTTTGGCCCCCGTCAGCCTGTCACTTTCCAGCCTTACTAGTCCTACTTCAATCCTCGATGACCCCACGGCGCCCCTCAGCCCGTCTATGGTCAGTGCGGCTGCTGCAGCTCTGGCCTCAGCCCTCGCCGCCCCCTCTTCGCACTTACCCCCTCGTAGTCCTTCGTCACAAGCAGTCGCTTCATTGGCTGGTCCTCTTTCGCAAGAGAGCCCTCCATCTTTAGAGGCCCCCTCCTCTACCTCAGCACGGACCCAGCCCTCAACCCCGATGAAGCTGGCTCACTCGCAGTGGACCCTGGGCGTGCGGACGTTTGTGGTCGACTCCCACAGTTATAGCGTCAACATCTCCCCCACTCCCCCCCATAGCTCGAGCATCTCCAGACAATACACCCCCGACACTCACGCTTCCCCGCCATCCTCCTCCTCCACCGCCCCAAGGCCCTCCCAGCCAGGATCCGCCCCCTCCTCTCCCTATCGATCCCCCCTTCTGGGGCTCAGGCGCTCCACATGGAACCCCTCAGCCCGAACTCGGCCCTTGTCCACTCTGTCTCGCTCTTCTGCTTTCCATGCTCCCTCCTCGTCCTCACCTTACTCCTCCTCGCCCTTCCCTTCCTCCCCCCACTACTCCTCCTCTGGTTTGACCCCCTCCAGCTCCTACCTCGCATCAAGCTCCTCCTCCTCCTACGCACACTCCTCCCACTACACACCCCTCTACCCCAGATATTACAGTTCTTACCGGCCCCGACGCTAACTGTCCACCAGGCTCCTTATCGACACCAAAAACTGGAACGCACGCCGTTTCTCTCCCCGGAGAGAGTAGCGGCTCACAGAGAGGAGGACACAGTGGTTTCCTGTTTCCAGTGCCTAAGCTTTGGCCGATGGGTTCTGAATGTTCAGTGACTTTGCTCAGGGATTTGACATGAGGAGCACAAGCAGCCCTGCCTTCCTTTAATTCTGAGGCTGCTGATTGGTCCGCAGGAGGACGTTAATAGAGACTTTTTACTGAGAGTTTTTAGACTTTAGGTTCTTCAGGTGGAGATAACACATGCATGAAGTCAGTCAGTCAGACGTTGACTCTGGGCGGACACTTTCATCACACCTTTAATTTGTTTCTTCTGTATTTGCTGTGATGTCCACTCACTCACTGAACACACAAACACTGTAAACCACGCACACACAAAGCACTTCTCTTTCTGCTAAAGGGATCAGTATGACTCAAACAGACAGGGCTTAGACCTGTTTGGGTTGTCATTATACCACAATATTAAACATTAATAGGATAACAGTAAAAAGTCCTGTAGCCAGTCGTGGGTCATTTGAGGGTTTAAATCTTCTGCTGCACATTGTCTCTTCATCGCATTAAAACATCTGGCTCCAGTCGATCTGGAGTTTCTGGACTGTCCTTGTGCATTGAGACGTCTGTTGACCTCGAGTTTCTTTGGCACTTTGGATGATAGAAGACAGGGTACGGCACCCGTCTTTGTGAAAGGTGCTTTGTCGTTAGCCCAACCCTCGTAGTGATTGTAGCACACACCGGGCCGAGCTCGTGCACTTTAGAATCCATGAAGTTTGCAGAAGTTGTTGGACGCTCTTCAACTTCAGAGATATTAGAGTCTCTGTATTCAGGCTGACATGTTTGAAGCATACTGACTCCTTTGGTTTCACTCTGACACATAAAACCTTTTTATAATGAGACGGCTGTGTGGAGGCTGAGGCCCAATCCCAATTCTACTGCTTGGCCCTCTTAGTTCTGGAGTGTCCTGGATCCGATCGTGGTCCGTATCAACAGAGGAGTAGAAAATCAAGTTCTATTGGTATAGTGAAGGGAGAGATCTAATACAGTCAAAATACTGTGTTGTCTTCACAGTCAAATTGTAAGAAGTTGGCCTGATTTTTTCTCGGCTTCTTTGTCCACACTTATATTCGTCGTCCATGTTGGGATTTACTTCAACCCTTCCTCTTGGAGCGTCTTAAACTCTCCCGTTGGGGATCTCTCAGAGACGACCTCCGATTCGTTGCTCAGTGCTCTATGGAGGACCAAGGGCTGGAATTGGGATTAGACCCTGGGAGTGCCGGACTGGTCTTTGGTAGATTCTGTATTTACTGTCATGGTAGAGCACAAAAGGTATTTGTTTGATCACCTCAATGAGTATCCCTCATTTTTTGTCCAGGGTGGCGTCTGTCAGCTCGACCTTAAGCGAGTTTAACCATCTGTAGGTCAACCCGTTGGTTTGTTCCTGTATAGTCATGTACACAGTTATGCATGCTCCTTTACTGCACACTTCTTTCTCCCTTCAAGATAAAAACTATCACATATCAGTCCCGGCTGTATGAAGGGAGGGTGACGGAGGGAGGGAGGCAGGTGGCGAGCACTCACATATGACCGCTTTAAGATCAGCAGAATCTCAAAGTCAGTCCATCGGTAACCAACGTGACTGAGAGAAAGACCGGGCGATCAAATCAGATTTCAGACCGTACGAAAAATTTAAATTCAGTAAGGAACCGTTTACTAAAACTGGAGATTTTACTCTTCAAAGAAGTGATTCGAGAAAGTACAGCCACATTACTTTGTGAATAATGAATGTAAAGACAGGAAGAGAGGGGACTATTGGGACTCTCCTTTGTGGCCTATGAGAGAGCTGTAAACCCACCATGTAGCACCATCACTGTTCCAATGTGTGCAGGATATGTGAACACTCAGGGAACCTGACGAACCTCGTTCACCCTGGGATAAGTCCACAACCAAAGCAACACATGGATGCTCTCCAAACAGAGAAAACAGATCTCAGTACAGCTAACATTTCACATTTAGCTGAAATGCTAAGAGTATGCTAGTTTTAGATCTGACCCAGAGTCACATGAGATCAGCTGCTTTAGAGACGAGTTTGAACCTGCTGCTCCCGAGTCTTCATCGCACACATCAGGAACTTCAAAATGCAAAATTGGAAAACTTGTCCTGAAATGTCTTTAAGTAGATGTCCACCATCTCATCCTAATACTTCAGCACACTGTGTCTGTGTGCCTTATAAACAAAGCCTGCCTCCATCAGAGACTGTGTCCTTTATTTTCCATTCCCCATCCTGCACCACAGGCTAAACTGGGTTTTGTGTGTCCTTATGTGTGGCTTGGATCCCTTTCAGACAGGAGGATAATGAGGTATAAGTGGATTTATCTTAGTCCGGCTGCTGCCCAGAACACAGACTGGATCAGTCCCTCTTCACCTTTATTTATGTACAACCTTCCTTTTCCACTTTGCATCACTGGATCTGTACTCACTGTGTTTATTCTTGGTGTTCTGAGGCTGTAACGTGACGGTGGACTTTGGTCCCACTCTATATGGATGCAATCTCTTGACTGTATTTTTACATTATGGGGCGAAACTCATTTGACAGGCACCGATAGGTCTCAGATGGACGGGCCTAAAGTTTGTAAATGTGAGCAGAGGGAAAGTCAGTGTTGGTCTTCACATTTACTCAGCTCAGCTTATAAACCTGGACTTGATGTGTATTTGAATCAGATCAGTTTGCAGGAAAATTCTTAACCTTCACTATGAACCAAACTTTTACTCACTTACTTTACTGCTGTCCAGTTTCTGAATGGTGACATATATTTTTTCTTCCTCTTAAAAACTGGTTTGCATTTATTGCCCCTAATTTGAAGATGTTCCCGACTGGCCCTCTACAACTTTCTCGAGTCCCCGTCTGAGCATGGAGTCCCTGAGAAGCGAGTGGGTTTGATAACAGAATAAAATGTTGAAATTAAAAATATGTCAAAAAAGAAATAATCATAAACTCAGATTTGACTAAATAACGTCTCAGCTGTAAGTGTTACTGAGCACCACAGGTGTCCTGAGTGCTGCCCCCTGGTGGCTGGATGATTCATTACATCTGGAATAAGATCCATGACATCCACACACGTGATGACATCATCGTAACGTTTCTCCTGATACAAATGTTATGAGCAACACGCTGACTTAGATCGCTACGCTCCAGAATATAACATCACTTATATTGTTGTCACCTAATGGTTGCTGTGAGGCGTTCAAAGACACAATTTAGAGGAAAATAAATAGCTTGGGAAGAAGGAAAAATACTTTCATTTAAAAAATGGTCAGCAGCAACATTTTGGTCTATTAATGACAAACGTAAACACAACTATGGAGGGTTGGAGTTTAATAAAGGAAGTTCTGATCGATCTGGTGTTTTTCTCTGATTTGGTTCAAATGGGGTTTTTTACAGACCTCAGTCTCTCCTGTCACTGTGAAGAAAGAGCAACCGATGTAATTGGTTCACATTTGGACAGACTTTTTAAGTGTATAGTTCGACTAACTGGACAGAACCGTTGAAGCATTTTCAAAGTGCACCAAAGAAAATAAAGGAAAAACCATTTTGTGTGGGTGTTACCCGTTTTCTGGCAGAAGCAGGAAACCAGTTTGAACTCCTCTCTGTGACTCGCTTGCTCTTTCCAAATTACTCTCCGACAGCGTGACACACTCACACACCTCCCCGCTCCCCTGCAAACAGGCCGACGACGCTAAAGTCACGATTAGGTGAAAAATGTAACCGATGTAGAGAGATAACCGGAAGTCTGTCAAATGTTGGTTTCTGCCCCATCTTACTCAGTTTCATGTTGTCTCAGAGAGATCTCTGCCCTCTGATGGGGCCCAAAGAAAAACATCCAACACATGTTAGCATTTTAGCTTAGCCAGGCTAAGGTGAAGGCAGGTGCCTTCACCTTAGCCTGGCGAAGCCTTGAAGAAAATGTTGATGAAATGTTTCTAAGAATCCCTGACAGCTTGAACAAAGGGTTGAATGTGAATGGTGTAATGTCATTGTGTTTAATGGTCATGCTCACCAACATTAAAATGAAGACTGTATTCATTTCACCAAACCGACAAAAATGTTGAGACAAAATGTTGAATTAGCAGAGAGCAGTCTGATCTGTGGGGGTTTGTTTGAACGCTGGCTCTCTTACGTGACCCGGACAGCTTCGTGTAAACCTCTTTTTAAAAGGCAGCTACACTAACTAGACCACCGACACTCATTCGTACTGGGAGGGTTTAGAAGCCACGCAGAGAAAACTAAAGTGTTCACGCTCACCTCCTGGGGTGTTGGGCTCCTCTCCTGGTCAGTGGAGTGAAGTCAGGATGGTTCTCTGCAGCAGGCCAGGGTTGACACCATGCTGGAGGTTGTAAGAGAAAGGGGAGGGGGCTCTCTGAGGGGGAAGTGGCACAGAAGGACATGATGAAATGAATATCTCTGCTGATAGATAATAAGCTGTACTGTAGAGGTTTATAGTCACAGGTTTATCTCTTCACATGCTGAGCAGGTAAATGGCCTTTAATCAGTGATTAGATGCACCTGTGCAGGTAACAGAGTCAGATCCACTCACCATGCAGCCTCACTTTGACCTGAAGAAAGTCCACGTTTTAAAATGTCTGCTGAAATCTTGTTCAGCTCGACTATGATTCAATAAGAATATTATTCATGTCGTGTTTGGAGAACTTTTTCTCCTCAGCTTGAGAAAAGGACCAATCAGAGAGCTGCTCTCTTCCTGTGTGATCATGAAGGAAACCTGCTGTGTTGAAGCTTCTCTGACAACAATGCAGCAGCCAGTATGTCCTCCTTCTAACTTTAGATTCTGCTCCTGAATGCTCTGGATCTGATTGGACCAGAGAAGGTAGGCGGGGCTTTGAAGGCCGTTTTGGACGCCCCTGGGTTTGCCAGATATGAGAGCAGTTATCAGGTGAACAGGTGTTGCAGCGATGGAAGCGGGCAGTGGAACTGCTTCAGATAGAAGTGATTGTACCCGAGCTAAAAAGCCTCTGCATGTTTCATAAGCTCCAGCAGCAGAAAGCTGCTCAAACTAGGATCAATGTTGGAGATGAAACATGGAGAGAGGTTAGAACGCAGAAAGCTTTACAGACCCATGCAGAGCTGGCTAAACACTGAAGCTACAGTGTCCACCACATGCAGAGCTGGCTAAACACTGAAGCTACAGTGTCCACCACATGCAGAGCTGGCTAAACACTGAAGCTACAGTGTCCACCACATGCAGAGCTGGCTAAACACTGAAGCTACAGTGTCCACCACATGCAGAGCTGGCTAAACACTGAAGCTACAGTGTCCACCACATGCAGAGCTGGCTAAACACTGAAGCTACAGTGTCCACCACATGCAGAGCTGGATAAACACTGAAGCTACAGTGTCCACCACATGCAGAGCTGGCTAAACACTGAAGCTACAGTGTCCACCACATGCAGAGCTGGCTAAACACTGAAGCTACAGTGTCCACCACATGCAGAGCTGGCTAAACACTGAAGCTACAGTGTCCACCACATGCAGAGCTGGCTAAACACTGAAGCTACAGTGTCCACCACATGCAGAGCTGGCTAAACACTGAAGCTACAGTGTCCACCACATGCAGAGCTGGATAAACACTGAAGCTACAGTGTCCACCACATGCAGAGCTGGCTAAACACTGAAGCTACAGTGTCCACCACATGCAGAGCTGGCTAAACACTGAAGCTACAGTGAGAGAGGTTAGAACGCAGAAAGCTTTACAGACCCATGCAGACTGAGAGTCCTGGTGATCTCATAAAGACTAAAGGCGACTAACAGGTTTATGTTAAATCAAATTAAATGAACAGAAATGAAACTCTGATTGATTATTGGACATTTTAAACACATCAGTAGTTGAATTGATGGACAGCCGATGACGCAAACATTGACTTTTCTCTGCAGGGCTGAACACGCCCACTTCCTGACTTTATGATCAATTCATTTTAATAGAAATGATCGACTCCTGTCACTGCATCACTTTGCAATATACTGATACGTATCATATATCATGGCGATCAAAGCTTTATCTCTGCTAGCTTACTGTACGCAGCAGCTCTGAGCTAACAGCCTGCAGACTGTTATCATCTCACTGAATGCCTGTTTGAACACTTTCAATGCACGTGTACATATCAAGTATTTTAAAGCTTTAACTGTACAGTGTTCTGTTCATATAAACTGTAAATACTGATACATTCATGCTTTGTTTGTTGTTGTTTATTCATTCTACTAAAGGGATGTTATCTAGTCTTATCTAACACAACAAAGGTTAAAAAAGAGGAAGAACAAAGCTACTCTTTATCTTTACATCCTAACCCAAACCTGGCTGCTGTGACGGTAAGTGTCCAGTCTGTCACTTCTTTCCTTTGCTCATGCTTTCTGTGTTTCAGTCCGAGCTGTGTGTGTGTGTGTGTGTGTGTGTGTGTGTGTGTGTGTGTGTGTGTGTGTGTGTCTAACAGTGTCAGTCTCTTGCAGATCGTCAGTAGCCTTCTGCCACAGTGCCGCTCCTCGTTCCCTCCTCACAGCTGAAGGTTTGAGGCTCCTCAGCTGCTCTCTCAGGTGAAAGAGACAGACTGTGTGATTCTCCCCTCAGGCCTCATGTCCTCATTTTAATACACTTTTAGATCAAACTCACCCAGATCTGAAAAGAGTCCTTCAAAACAACGTTCTGGGAGGGATTTCAGATTTCAGTCCCCCCCCCCCCGTGAGCTCGTAGCTTCACACTGCATGTCGATTTACTCATGTATGCATGACTGGGATCTAAACACACTTTCTCTCCTCAGCAGCATGTCGACCCCTGGAGGTTCACCCAGCAGACGCCCACCATGAGTGCCTCCTGTCTGGACTCAACGACACCCGACACTCTGTGACACCGCCCACCCTGAAACCTCCCACGATGCCTCCACGCAGAGTGCCTGGCTCACACCTTCTCTGGAGATCTTCTCCCACATGAGCGACTGCCAGCAGAGCCTCATGACCTCACAGAGCGACCTGCAGACTCATCCTTCATCATTACCCTTTGAGTCATTGAAATCATATTCAATCCTGTTTTCTGCCACACTGAGTGCTTACTGTGTGTGTAACTGTATCACTGCAGGAGTTTATCACCGTGCTAGTATGCTAACCTTCTTGTGCATGTGCAGCTGTGTAGGCTGATGCTTCAATCATGACTGCTTCCTGTAGCTCACTCATAAAGTCATTGTTTTCAGTGTTCACTCGTACTATTCATGCATGTCAAGTCTGCTTTCAAAAATGAGAAAGATCTCCTGTAAGAAAAGCACAAACTGAAGCCATGCATTCCAGAAACTTCTTGTGTGTGCGTGTGTGTGTGTGTGTGTGTGAGTGTGAGTGTGTGTGTGTGTGTGTGTGAGTGTGTGTGTGTGTGTGTGTGTGTGTGTGTGAGTGTGAGTGTGAGTGTGAGTGTGAGTGTGTGTGTGTGTGTGTGTGTGTGTGTGTGTGTGTGTGTGTGTGTGTGTGTGTGGAGCTCTGGAGTGAAACTCATCATGTGGTCTTTGTGGAGGTGATGTGGTGACAGGCAGCCTCTCCTGTGATGTAAACTTCATCTTTACACAAACGCAGCGCTCAACAAACTGCCAACAAGACGGACAGACGAGCTGGACTCACAGAGCGACGCCCACTCTGCACAGGAAGTGAAGCTTCACGACCTCTGACCTGCTGTTTGTTCTGCACCACACTCAGACATGAAGAGGACATGTGACGCGTCCTGGAGGAACAGGCTTCAGCAGCACAGAGACGTTTGGGACTTTTTATTCCCCCGGGTCGGTCCGACTGTCCCGTGAGGATTCTGTTAGTTGCTTGGTCCAAAATGAAACCTGAAGAAGATGAATCAGCATAAAAAAGCAATATTGTTGTCAAACTGAAATAAACGACTGACATTAAGTTTGCTTTGTTGTTTTTTTTAAATCTTGTGAAGAAAGTCAACGTGTTTGATTTAAAATGGGAGATTTAAGGGATGGAAGGAATTCTTCCTCTTCTTTCTTTACAGCTTTTTAAACTCGGCAAAACCCACCAAAATTGGCTCCCTCCATAAATCTGATTGGTCACCATAGAAACCACCCCAAAGATCATTTCCTGTGATAGGCTCAGGTTTTTTTTAAAGGCTGTGAGTTTCTTCCCCCCCCCCCCTTCAGAAGTCAGTCTAAAAAGTCTGGACACGCCCCCCCAAAACATCAGCTTTATCAAAATGGCTCCACAGTGACCCCCCATGCTTTCAGGAGGATCTGACCTGCATGATATTTTATATGCTCGTGTAACATGCACCCCAACTCTAACAGGAAGTCACCATTTGGATTTGGATTTCAAATTAAAAGGCTTGTTTTTTGGTACTATCAGGGTTAGTCTTTGAAGAGACTCCTTGCTGGTGTTTCAGTGTTCTTCTTCTCGTGCTGGAGAGTAACAGCGAGGGTGCAAACGTAGCTCTCATTAAATCCTTTTATTAAAGTAGGACTGAAGTATGCAGCGTGTTTGACTCCTTCCCTGTTCCTCACTCATGGTTAGTGTTTTATTAAAGGGATATGTTGTATTAGTGTTTAAAGCCTTACCTTCATGAACTGAGAATCACTTAAACACATTTTACAGCATTTTGTTTTTCTGTTGTTTTCACGTTGAGTTAATCTGTTTCACCTCATTCAAATCAAACAACGATGATTGATTATGACTTATAAGCAGATTCTCTGATCGTACGTGCAACATCACGGTTTCTGTAGCTCCATAGTTTCCTCCTTTTAACCACCAGAGGGCGCACATGTATAAGGATTAGAGACCACCAGCAGGAGAAAGGTCAGTGTGTGATGTCATCAGGTGGCTGTCTGAGAGTTTGTCAAAGTGAAATGAGACATTCAAAGACGCAGCAGAGTCCTTCTCACATCACTGAGACTACAGGGAGACACTGAGGAGCCCGATATCTACGGGAGGTTAATCATGATTAACTCCTTCATGCTTTCGAGTATAAATACATTATTTGGGGTAGAGGGAGCGTTTCTTGTTTCATTAAGTTCTGCAGAAATGCCAGTGAACAGGAAACATGAAAAGGAGGAGCAGCTTCTGTCTGACTCTCAGCCTGAATGTTGTTCACAGAAAAATTAGACAGAAATGAATTCAGAAATTTAGAAGCTTTTAGCATCCATCCCTCTGTTTGTGTTATTGTTGCAGTGGTGATAAAATGTTGAAATAATGAAAGTAGTGGTGCATGAATAATTCATGTCATGAATAAAATAGATTTCCAAGAAAAGTGTCTGCAGTGATGTTTCCATGAGAGGATCTGTTTATGTGGATGTCTCTCCATCATGTCGCTCAGTGATGTCATGTAATGATGCTCGGAGGAAGAATATGGACGTTTCTGTCGTCCCATTGTTCCACCTTTACAAAACAAATATCAGAATTTAAATGCATATGTGCAAAATGTGTAAACCTTAATGATCTCTGTATGCACTGAGATGGTAAAAACCATAAAGCTCACATCTCCTCCTCTTCAGGTGAAGATAGATTCAAGCAGGTGAAATCAGTGTCCTCGCTCCTCTTCATCATGTGTGTGAAGTGTGTTGTTGTAAATCCACTCTGATCCTGTATTTGATCATGTCTATAAACCCCTCTATTTCAGCCCTGCTCAGAACAGGCTGTTTCTGTGTCTGTAGCTTTAAATATGTAAATGAGCTGTGTCTGACCACGCCCCCTCTCTGCTCAGAACAGGCTGTTTCTGTGTCTGTAGCTTTAAATATGTAAATGAGCTGTGTCTGCGGCAAAATGAGGGCTGGACTCACGACCATTCAACACTACTAGCATGTTTCTAATGATACACAGCTTCATGTAAATGGGTGAAGTGTCCCTTTAAAGCTTGTGGTGAAAAAGCAGTAAGGCTCCTCTTTGTTATCTGTCATCAGTCCCATTACTCTTGTGTCTTTAATAATGTAGAGTTGGTCTAAAAGCACAGCTCTGTGGTCCAACCTTAAAGACTTGTTTTGTTTTCTTTCACTGATGAGGTGACGAAGTTTCTTTCATATAGTTCCTTAAATAAACTCTCTAAAACCGTGTGGATGAAGAAGTGTTTAATTCCAGGACTGACACTTTAAAAGATGTTTCCTCTGTGCTGCGACATCCATCCAAACGTTGTCCACGTCCACACGGCTGCTTCCTGCGCTCCACTGGAAGGAAACTGAAAACATCCAACTGTGAAGCAGCTCTGAACCCCCTCAGCAGTGACTAAGAGCAGCAGACTGTGTACACTAAAAGCTTTTTGTAAAATGTCACAGCAATTTTAAAAATGTCAAAGCAATCCCTCAAACATGGCACGCAGGTGTGGCGTGCTGTGATGGATGACTGGGAGGAAGCTGGTTTCTTTGCTCCAACAAGTAAAAAGTGATGTGGGATTAAAATCCCGGGAGTGTCAGTGATCCCAGAGCCTGGTGTTCCTGTTCTCTCAGAGGATGGGATGCAGGAGGAATAGTTTGGTAATAAACTGTGTCGGTGTTGCTGCGAGCTGAGCGGCCTGTGAGGGGAGGCCTGCAGACGGTGATTGATCGTCTCAATCGACCTGCTCCAGACAGTCTCCATTACGGCTCTACGTGAGGAGACTGCGCTCGGCCCTCTGGGACGAAGCTCCACGCTCGCCGTCACCCTGCACACCTCTGTCACAGCCATCTGCAAACATCTGTCAAGCGAGGGGGGGGGGGGGGGGCAGAGGTGACCAGCAGCTTCTGTTTGTCCAGTTCTCTTCTTCTTCTTTTGAAACCTAAATTCTTGCTCATTAATTGATTACAATCCTCTGAACATGTCAGGTACTGTCTCACACATGCCTACAGAGGAGTTCTTTATAACTGTGTTTGCACTTCATGGTGTCAAATTACAAGCAAAAAAACCCTTTCATGGAACATCACACTCTGCAGTCATCCGCCTCCTTAGATTTCTCCACCATGTATTTCCTCCAGAGAACGTCCCACGCCATCGCAACCGCCAAGGATATCTCATGTGTGGAGGACGTGTGTGAAGGAGACTCAGCAGAGGCAGACTTGTGAATTCTCTTCAAGTATTCAAGAGTGGAAGATTCATCAAAGGTGTTCCAAACTGCTTTATGCTACGTTAAGCTAACTAGCTCGAGCTCTGTGTTTGAGACACTCCTGTGATTCTGATGTAAATCTTCTCCTGACTCTCCTGAAGCCTTGTGCTAGAAAAAAAAGAAGTTAAACTTTTTCACAACTTGACAACTCAAAGAACACAAGTGAACCTCTTTTTTAACATGTTTGCACTGTTGGGGAAGGTCTGTGAAACCTTTGCTTTACTTTATATGTGATGATGAAGAGCCTGTCTTCATCTGCAGGTGCAGAAACACTCTCCCCTCTGTTCATCTGTGTGAGGCTAACAGCCTCCAATCCTCTGAATGCATTAAAACAAGTCAGCCGAAATTCATGCATTAAATTTTAAATTGAATTAATGGGCGGCTCCAGTAAAACTTTTAATAGCCTATCCGATAAGAGGGATGGAGCTGTGGGACCTTCATTAAAGGGGAGTTAAAGGGACGGCTCGGCCGGGGACAGTCGGACCCCAGGGAGCTGATAATGTGTGTGCTCAGAGGAGGCCCGAGGAGGAGACGCAAAGGTCAATAAAAACTCTGTGAAGAGGGTCAGGACACAGACCTCAGACCTGACTCACTGCAGGAGACAGACTCTAGTGGACACTGGAGGAACTGCAGCTGTAAAGTTGGACATTTTAACATAGAGCTCTATGGAGACTGACTCACTGCTGGAGACAGACTCTAGTGGACACTGGAGGAACTGCAGCTGTAAAGTTGGACATTTAACATAGAGCTCTATGGAGACTGACTCACTGCAGGAGACAGACTCTAGTGGACACTGGAGGAACTGCAGGGTTGTTGTGTTAAAGAGTCCATTAGTATTATGTAATTCCACACATTCAGTGATGAAGCACTCAGGTGAAGTCAGACATGGGTCACATGACTCTCTCTCTC
>NC_136712.1:19536057-19541057 GCF_947650265.1 Symphodus melops
CTGTTTCCCACCGCTGCAGCTTTTTGTCCTCGTTGTCTCCCGTCCCCTCCTCTGAATGCGTCCGGCTCTGGTTGCCACGGTGACCGCCACTTGGAAGGCGTGCTGACGGGCTCCTGGGTGGCCGGCTGAGCTCCCGCCGCAGCGCTCTGTTCTCCTCCTCCACCGCCCGCACCCGCAGCTCCAGCGCCTGGCGCTCGCCGGCTCCGCCCACCGGTGTAGATGACTGGGCTTCTAACGGGGACAGAGGGAGGGGCTTCACTGTGGGGGGGGGGGGGGGACACAGAGAAACATGTTTAGCATGAGTGACAGCATAAAGGAATCCTTCAAAATCAGCTCAGAGCAGGTGGACGTAAAGAACGCTTAGAAAGTCATCCTGCAGTCCACACAGCCGGTCCAATCAGGAAGAGAGAAGCTGCACCAGGACGCACGGACGCCACCGCCTGTCCGGCTGAAGGTGGCGTCCTGCTGGGTCTCAGATTATTCTGCGTTGTGTTTCTAAACAGCAGCTGGAGAGTCAGCTGACCTGTGGTCTGAAGGTCACCACAGGATTCAATATGTGGTCTGATGGGAGAGTCGCGGCGTGGCAGAGAGCTGCATTACACGTATTGATCAGCAGGGGGCAATAAAGCTTCTCTCAGCCACGACCTGCCAAACCAACATCCTGCTCCTGAACCCGCCTGCACAACACGGTCAAGTCGTGATGCCATGAAGCTGGCCGTTGGCCTCGGCGTGCTCGCGAGGAGACACGCTTCTGTTCACCTGCAGCCACCTGATATAAAAGCAGTCGGCACGTAGACGGCGGCGCTCGGCCGTGGAGGCGGGCTAAGCCCTCTCCCCGCACAACAAAAGCACCTCTGGACTCCATGTCGTCCAGGCTGTAATTCATTTGCAGAGTGGATTTGTTGGGTCTAATCCCACAGAGCTGGACTCAGACTGCATGTGGCAGTCTGCTCTCTTCTGCAGCCAAGCCCTCTCATTGGCTCTCAGGTGTCATGAAGCTCGTCATCGACATGCAAACAAAGGCCCAGTCAACACACGAGGCCCGTTCTGCCAGCACGGAACGATGCACAACGCCATTTCAACAGGAAGAGAGGCGGAGAGGTTTGTTTCCACGGAGCGTCAAGTCACACGCACGTCTGACTCCCAGCAGACTGAACACTGCAGAGAACAGTGGAAGCTGCTGAGAGCGATGACTTTGTTCAGGAAGAAGCAGAGTCGGGACGCTCAACAGTTAGAACCCACGTCAGCACTGAAGCATCCTGGGAAAAAGACTCATCGAGGAGACGCTCCGACCACAGACTGACACGCGTCACCTCCAGACATCCGAGCTGAATCATGTGACCAATCAGTAACCAGGAAGTTACTTCACCCAGGAACGAGTTGCTTTTTTTATTTTGAAGGTGGATGAAGTGAAGTGTGGTGCTTTTATTTTGAAGGTCTCCCCTCTTCAAACAGGGATGTTTGTCTCCTGGCTGCTGCGTGTCAAACACTAAATCACTCTTTAATAGAAGTTTATTTCCGAACCCATGTGAGGTGTGATCAGCCGTATGGCAGCCATATTGATGCGCAGCAGGGCGTGTGTGCGTGTGTGCGTGTGTGTGTGTGTGTGCGTGTGTGTGTGCGTGTGTGTGCGTGTGTGTGTGTGTGTGTGTGTGCGTGCGTGTGCGTGTGTGTGTGTGTGCGTGTCAGGACAGGCGGGCATCTCGGCATTGACAGTGATGCGATGATGTGGACGGTTTCCTGCACACTCGTTCAGCAGCGCAGTCATAAAACCTGACGGAGGGTTCGAGTCACTGTCCTTCGATGTGATTGGACGTCTTCTGCTGAACTGGTTTGACGTCTTCCCAGTGACTCTTTGTTTGGATGCATGAGGAGGCTCTGAACACGTCTGATGGGTGAAGGCCTCTCAGTCCAACCATGATCACGTCATGTGTTCACATCGAACAGAGACCCAGGACCAGGCAGCGAGGGGTTAACACACCGAGAGAGGAGAGAGAGAGAGAGAGAGAGAGAGAGAGAGAGATGAGAGAGAGAGGAGAGAGAGAGAGAGAGAGAGAGAGAGAGAGAGACAGAGAGAGAGAGAGAGAGAGGGAGAGAGGGAGAGAGAGACAGAGAGACAGAGACAGAGAGAGAGAGAGAGAGAGAGAGACAGAGAGAGAGAGAGAGAGAGAGAGAGAGAGAGAGAGAGAGAGAGAGAGAGAGAGAGAGAGAGAGAGAGAGAGAGAGGCGAGAGAGGGAGACGGTCCTCTGACTCTGGGCGAAGTGGAGAGAGCCTGCAGCTGGTCGTGCGTCCTGTCCTATCACGTCACACAGTCCAATCCGCTGCACGGGTTCCTCTGGGCGCCTTTCTTGGCGTTGCTGGGTTTGTTTTGGCGTTACAGGCAGAGTAATGCTCTCGTCCGTTTTACTCACCATTTCCTCCGTACTGATCATCAGACGCACACATAAGTCATTGATGCATGCCGGCGTGGACAGACACTGTGAGCGCCCGAGCCTCACTGAGGACACGTGGACGTGCAGGACGACGGTTCAGCGGCGCTCCTTCTGTCTGATGAATATGAAACACGGCCGTCCGTTCAGGAAATCACCAGCGGAAGGTTCAGCTGCGCCTCGAAGGGCGCTTAAATGAATTTGGCAGGAAGGTCAAAGTAATGAAGTAATGAACAAGCAGAGTGATTAATGAGGAAGAGACAATATTTGCATACTGGCCTTTGGCAAAAACCAAACAGTCCTTTCATTTCTTTGGACATTTTTAAATTAATCCCTTTTTTCCTTTTTCAGAGCCCATTACTGCCAATTCCACTGAAATATGGGGTTTACTAATCTGGTGTTCAGGGGCCAAATGTGATTTGTTTTGTGCGATGCACCAGAGTCGTTTAAGCTAATACTTGTTTCTCCTTTCACTGGATTATTCATTCACTAATGCACTCCTTGTTACGCTGACTGCCCCTCAGTGCTCATCAGGAGGCAACGTGAAAACATGAGCAAACACCAAACTGTCAGTGTCCAAGCCTTTTCTATTTCATTTCACATCCACAAGAAAAACATTTCAAAAGTGGCAAAACCCATATTTAACCAGCATCCTGGGAAAAGTGAGAGCGGAGAGGAAAACAGTAATCCAGATGTGGAGATGTGTCTCGTCTTTTTCAGAGAACGAGCAGCTTGAAGGTCAAAGGTCATGTCTGTATTTCAGGGTTCGATCCCCAGCTCCTGCAGACACTGATCTGTGTCCTTGAACCACATGTGTACTGCAGTCCCCTAGTGTTTAAAATGAGTACTGCAGTCTAAACTCTAATCATCACAGAGAGCTGTCTCCCCCCCTCCTCTCACACAGGTCAGCATGTGGTGGACACTGTAGCTTCAGTGTTTAGCCAGCTCTGCATGTGGAGGACACTGTAGCTTCAGTGTTTAGCCAGCTCTGCATGTGGTGAACACTGTAGCTTCAGTGTTTAGCCAGCTCTGCATGTGGTGGACACTGTAGCTTCAGTGTTTATCCAGCTCTGCATGTAGAGACACTGTAGCTTCAGTGTTTAGCCAGCTCTGCATGTGGTGGACACTGTAGCTTCAGTGTTTAGCCAGCTCTGCATGTGGTGCACACTGTAGCTTCAGTGTTTAGCCAGCTCTGCATGTGGTGGACACTGTAGCTTCAGTGTTTAGCCAGCTCTGCATGTGGTGGACACTGTAGCTTCAGTGTTTAGCCAGCTCTGCATGTGGTGGACACTGTAGCTTCAGTGTTTAGCCAGCTCTGCATGTGGTGGACACTGTAGCTTCAGTGTTTAGCCAGCTCTGCATGTGGTGGACACTGTAGCTTCAGTGTTTAGCCAGCTCTGCATGTAGAGACACTGTAGCTTCAGTGTTTAGCCAGCTCTGCATGTGGTGGACACTGTAGCTTCAGTGTTTAGCCAGCTCTGCATGTGGTGGACACTGTAGCTTCAGTGTTTAGCCAGCTCTGCATGTGGTGGACACTGTAGCTTCAGTGTTTAGCCAGCTCTGCATGTGGTGGACACTGTAGTTTCAGTGTTTAGCCAGCTCTGCATGTGGTGGACACTGTAGCTTCAGTGTTTAGCCAGCTCTGCATGTGGTGGACACTGTAGCTTCAGTGTTTAGCCAGCTCTGCATGTGGTGGACACTGTAGCTTCAGTGTTTAGCCAGCTCTGCATGTGGTGGACACTGTAGCTTCAGTGTTTAGCCAGCTCTGCATGTGGTGGACACTGTAGCTTCAGTGTTTAGCCAGCTCTGCATGTGGTGGACACTGTAGCTTCAGTGTTTAGCCAGCTCTGCATGTGGTGGACACTGTAGCTTCAGTGTTTAGCCAGCTCTGCATGGGTCTGTAAAGCTTTCTGCGTTCTAACCTCTCTCCATGTTTCATCTCCAACATTGATCCTAGTTTGAGCAGCTTTCTGCTGCTGGAGCTTATTAGAAACATGCAGAGGCTTTTTAGCTCGGGTACAATCACTTCTATCTGAAGCAGTTCCACTGCCCGCTTCCATCGCTGCAACACCTGTTCACCTGATAACTGCTCTCATATCTGGCAAACCCAGGGGCGTCCTAAACGGCTCACCCTCAGCACAGCTCACTGATTGGTCCTTTAAGACGTTACTGGAACATTCTCTCTTTTTCTGTCTCTTCCAGTTTCCTGCAGTTCGCAGCATCGTCAGCATGTTTTCCTCTCATAGGGAGAAGAACTGAACCTGCCTCCTGAATATTTCAAAGACTTGAGAGATTTTTGATGTTTTCTGAACAAACATACGTTCATACGTCAGACCTCACTTTTCCATTTTCATCGTCATTACAGAAACACTCAAACGTTTCCTAAAGTTTATCAAACTCACAAAGTTCAGGGATGCTCTTTGTTCGACACACATTTTGAGGTTTGCAGAAGACCCCTGTAAGTCCTGGATCAGGTCTTTAGTTTGAAGTTGTTGGTAGTTTTAGGGGGAGGAGCTTAGCTTGAGAGGTCTTCACTCCCTTTATTCAAAACATGCTCTGTGTCCTATGTG
>NC_136712.1:19546057-19558557 GCF_947650265.1 Symphodus melops
TCAGGAGAAAGGACACATAACGCCTCCCGAGCGCTGGCACACACTGAGACCCCGAGAGGAGGACCTGAGCGGAGAACCACATCCAGACTCCTCTAATCTCCGCTCTCAGGAAAGTTACGACATATCCATTTCCTGCCCTGGAATTTACAGCCCAGGCTGGAGATGTCGATGGAGAGACTTCCCTCTCGGCTGCACGCTAAGTTAATAGAAAATAGAATTTGATATCCACAGCTCAATAGTAAATAGCTGTGTGTTGACAGTAAAAGTGATGAGCGATGATTATGGGAGCGGGGCTTTATTGGTAGAAAGAGGCGATGGGGGAACATGCTGAGAGCAGATATTTAAACGTGCTGGAGACAGAAATGGATCAGACAGATTTGTCTGCAGCTCAAACAGAGGCAGCGAGCGTGGCTGCTGTTTGCTCACTGACACCTTCTTCATGGAAACACATTCAGCTCCTCTCACCAAGCAATGCATGCTGGGAACCTTTCAAACACCTTCCCTTCCTGCAAACTCCACGACTACACGGAGCCATCTTTGAGACGGCTCAGTGAGCTGAGAGGTCTGCAGCCACACGTCTCGTTACGCCCTCTGCAGGCCGCGCGATGCAACGTACAGTCAACCTGCCGGGTCGGACCAATCAGAGGCAGAGCTGGATGACCGGACCATGAGTGTGAGCGAAGATCTGCTCACCATCACGCACATCTCAGAGGTTTCCATGAACCCCCTGCTGCTGACTCTGCAGGGGGGCGTGTCCCACCCACACCCCTCAGAGATGAGATGTAATGAGGACTGGAACCTGTCCACATCTGTCCAGGTGTCTCCTCTCAGGTCAGACCTGTGCACAGGGAGAACCTTCAGTACCAGAACCTCACTCCTCTGAGGTCTAATCAACCACCACACGCCAGCTACCACCTGATCAAGGTGTGTGTGTGTGTGTGTGTGTGTGTGTGTGTGTGTGTGTGTGTGTGTGTGTGTGTGTGTGTGTGTGTGTGTGTGTGTGTGTGTGTGTGTGTTCATATGATCGTTAAATGGATGACCAGCAGTGTCTTGAAAGTCCTTAAACTACAGACCCCCCCCCCCCCCCGTGCTGCAGGAGGGTCAGAAGTAGGTCAGATAAAAAGCGTTTCTGCTTCAGATGATCTGGTTCTGGTTCTGGTTCTGTTGGCTTCGAAGGACCGTGACCTTCAGCGTGAACCGAGGCGCACCTTGGAGTGCGAGGCCACGGCGAAGCGTGGAGCCCGGAGGCAGAGCGTGCAGCAGGCTCTGTCTCCACATGATCCTGACTGCAGCACACTAAACGCTCCTGTCTCATGGACACAGAGGACAAACAGGGAGGAGCTGCCTTCAGCTTCACTCTGCACTCATCAGTATTCAGTGGGAGTCATGAGGGACGTGTGCACACACACACTCTACAGTATGTATGTCACTGCTGCTTTAGAAGCACAGAAAGACATTTAGAGGTGAATGTCCTCAGTGCTCCAGGCTGCAGCTTACAGTGCTGAGGAGGACCAGCTCCCGAAAACCCCGAACTGAGACCCCTCAGGTCTGTTTGATGACTGCTTTGATTTCACAGTTAGGATGAGAGCTGCACCCAGGGATCATTCAGGCTCAACACGCTCAGAGTCGAGTGTCTTTGCGGGATCAAGTGGGACTGGACAAAGTGGACATTATGGTGCAACAAGTCTCGGAAAGGACGGGACGGCGACTGGTGTCTCCTGGTCCTCATCGGTTTCCCTGACGGGGAGGACGTGAAGCTGAGCGGGGCCTGGAGGGAGACATGAGGAGGAACAACAACATGTTGGACACAGGACCAGGTCTACAACAGTTCCTGGTCCACACGTAGGCGGGTCGCACACAACACGGGTCCCTGAAGAAACCCGGCTGGACTTCAGCTCGGCTGGACTTCAGCTTGGACAGAGATGTCTACAGCACGCTGGATTACTGTCAGAGCAGCGTCCTCCGTCGAGAAGAAGGAGACAGGACGGAGGAGATGAGGACTCAGATGATACAGAGGGAGCAGAGTTGGGATCTGTCCTGTGTGACGTGCAGCATCAGTCCACTGAAGGTTTCCTGTGTTGGACCCAGCTCACGGCTCCGGGGCTCCAGGGATTCGGTTATCGCTCTGCGGCAGAAATCTCCCTGCTCCTTCTTTACAAACAGCGGCTCCCAGATAAACTGCTGTTAAGTTTAGAGGAACACAGATGAAGCAATTAATCATGGCCGACTGGGAGCTGCAGGCCGGAGAAAAACAAGAGAAGAGAAAAGCATGCGCGAGTGAAAGAGGCGTCTTCATGCTGATTTATTTCCCTCCTCTCGGGTTCAAAGGTCGTTGTTGTCAGAAGGAGGAAGTTGGTGCTGCAACACTTTCAGACTGTTGCACTACACACACACACACACACACACACACACACACACACACACACACACACACACACACACACACACACACACACACACACACACACACACACACACACACACACACACACACACACACACACACACACACACACACACACACACACACACACACACACACACACACACACACACACACACACACACACACACACACACACACACACACACACACACACACACACACACACACACACACACACACACACACACACACAGGGAAGTAGGGCAGGGACTATAAACAGAAACATGGTGTGTTCCCTGTGGAAGCTGAGGACTGTCAGAGAGGACTCAGGATGGAGCAGCCAATTACAAACCAAATCCAGTCCTGCAGAGACCTGGTCCATCCTGAGCCGTCTGCCTGTGCAGTCACACGTTCTCCCTGGTTGTGTCATGACCGTGCAGGAGCAGCTGATTCTGTTTGGATCTGATGGTCACAGAGGGCGGAGCTAGAGGCTCTCAGCGAGCGCCACGTGTTGCCTTCATACCACATGACCAGGTCAGGAACCAAACAAGTCTGCACAAGTCAGACCTTTGACTTCCTGCGGCGTCGTGTTGGAGAACTAGAACTCGTCTGGGTCTGGATCTAAAGCAGTGTAGTCCTGGTCTCAGACTGCAGGGGCAGCACTGGTCCTCGGTCCCTGTGATGAGAAGGAACGCCTCTCTAACAGAACTAATCAGTTCTGGGTGTGAGACCCGTCGACCCGATGACCCACACACCCCTCTCTGCTAACGACAGGCAAGGTGACCAATCAGGAGGAGGCGTGTCCAGCTCCTCCCTGGAAGGGTTTATGCACCTGTGATGTGTAAGTTCAGCAGCCCTCAGATGAACACACTGCTGGAGGTAAGAGCAGCTTCATTTATGTCCCTGCAGGTCCACGTGAACCAGAGAGACGAGGACGCACCACGTCTGTCCTGTCTGTCCTGCAGCGTCGGGTCAGACGCCGCTCTGCTGCACGCTTACAGACCTCTGATCGTCTGACACCGACAGGAACCACCGCCATTTGTTTTTAAAGCCTGGTGCATGTCAGGAGCAGGCCCGCCTCGCTTCCCCCCCCCCTTGTTTCTAGTCCACAGCTCTAAGACTCTGGACTTGTCAGAGTCCTACAACAGATCTCAAACTGTCCCCCTGCTGCGTCTCTATAACAGACACTGAAGACACTGAAATCTGAAATCTCCTCCTCCTCCAGGAGCTGATCAAAGGGGCCGCCCAGAACCAGAACACCAGAGTGTGAGTCCAGAACCAGAACACCAGAGTGTGAGTCCAGAACCAGAACACCAGAGTGTGAGCCCAGAACACCAGAGTGTGAGTCCAGAACCAGAACACCAGAGTGTGAGCCCAGAACCAGAACACCAGAGTGTGAGTCCAGAACACCAGAGTGTGAGCCCAGAACCAGAACACCAGAGTGTGAATCCAGAACCAGAACACCAGAGTGTGAGCCCAGAACCAGAACACCAGAGTGTAAGTCCAGAACACCAGAATGTGAGCCCAGAACCAGAACACCAGAGTGTGAGCCCAGAACACCTGAGTGTGAGTCCAGAACCAGAACACCAGAGTGTGAGTCCAGAACACCAGAGTGTGAGCCCAGAACCAGAACACCTGAGTGTGAGCCCAGAACACCAGAGTGTGAGCCCAGAACCAGAACACAACACCTGAGTGTGAGCCCAGAACCAGAACACCTGAGTGTGAGTCCAGAACACCTGAGTGTGAGTCCAGAACACCTGAGTGTGAGCCCAGAACCAGAACACCAGAGTGTGAGCCCAGAACCAGAACACCAGAGTGTGAGTCCAGAACACCAGAGTGTGAGCCCAGAACCAGAACACCAGAGTGTAAGTCCAGAACACCAGAATGTGAGCCCAGAACCAGAACACCAGAGTGTGAGCCCAGAACACCAGAGTGTGAGTCCAGAACCAGAACACCAGAGTGTGAGTCCAGAACACCAGAGTGCGAGTCCAGAACACCAGAGTGTGAGTCCAGAACCAGAACACCAGAGTGTGAGTCCAGAACACCAGAGTGCGAGTCCAGAACACCAGAGTGTGAGTCCAGAACCAGAACACCTGAGTGTGAGCCCAGAACCAGAACACCAGAGTGTGAGTCCAGAACCAGAACACCAGAGTGTGAGTCCAGAACACCTGAGTGTGAGCCCAGAACCAGAACACCTGAGTGTGAGTCCAGAACCAGAACACCAGAGTGTGAGCCCAGAACCAGAACACCAGAGTGTGAGCCCAGAACCAGAACACCAGAGTGTAAGTCCAGAACACCAGAGTGTGAGCCCAGAACCAGAACACCTGAGTGTGAGTCCAGAACACCAGAGTGTGAGTCCAGAACACCAGAGTGTGAGCCCAGAACCAGAACACCAGAGTGTGAGCCCAGAACCAGAACACCAGAGTGTGAGTCCAGAACACCAGAGTGTGAGTCCAGAACACCAGAGTGTGAGCCCAGAACCAGAACACCAGAGTGTGAGTCCAGAACACCAGAGTGTAAGTCCAGAACACCTGAGTGTGAGTCCAGAACCAGAACACCTGAGTGTGAGTCCAGAACCAGAACACCAGAGTGTGAGTCCAGAACACCAGAGTGTGAGCCCAGAACCAGAACACCTGAGTGTGAGTCCAGAACCAGAACACCAGAGTGTGAGCCGCCCTCTGACATAAAGTGATTCTCTAACGCGACGTTTACAGAAACCTTCCTCAGGTGATGAGAGTGAAGCTCCGTCTTTAAAGAGGACACGTGTCTTCAGTCTGTCCTGACGTCCTCAGGGACGGTGTGTTCAGGGGGCCGCCTGCAGAGAGCTGCATGTCACACCTTCACGAACGCAACATCTGAACAAACCGATTGTGTGAGCAGAGCGAGGAGAAAGGAAGCGGCGTGAGAGCCACACCGAGGCAAAACGGAAACTGAACGAGTGGAACGGGCCAATCAGAAACCTGCAGAGAGATCCGGAGGCCTGCAGCCCGGTGCCAGCTGGACGGAGAGAGTTCATCACTCCACGTCATGCTGAGTTAAAATGGAGCCTCTTCTGCACCATTCAGTAACACACACACACACACACACACACACACACACACACACACACACACACACACACACACACACACACACACACACACACACACACACACACACACACACACACACACACACACACACACACACACACACACACACACACACACACACACACACACACACACACACACACACACACACACACACACACACACACACACACACACACACACACACACACACACACACACACACACACACACACACACACACACACACACACACACAGTGAGCTGAGACGAGCAGGGCAGGTGAGGATCAGAGGAGGAGGAGCCACATGTTGCTTCATAGATAATAACTAGTGACAGCTACACGGAGGAACGAGCAGAGAGCAGCTCTGATACAAGCAGTGAGTGTGTGTGTGTGTGTGTGTGTGTGTGTGTGTGTGTGTGTGTGTGTGTGTGTGTGTGTGTGTGTGTGTGTGTGTGTGTGTGTGTGTGTGTCTCAGATGAAGGTTTACAGAATGAAAAAATGAATCAAAATCGATCAATGAGAAACAACCAAGAACAAATCAAAGAGCGAGCAGCTGGATCGTTAAGCTCAGGACTGTCAGACCATCAGGAGAAATACAAACAGTGACGCTCAACAGGAAGTAGAACAGCTCCACGTCGTCCAACACGGCTCAGCCGGCTTTTAGAGCCTGCTTCTGTAAACAAAACTAACCTGCTGTAAACTAAACTAACCTGCTGTAAACTAAACTAACCTGCTGTAAACTAAACTAACCTGCTGTAAACTAAACTAACCTGCTGTAAACTAACCTGCTGTAAACAAAACTAACCTGCTGTAAACTAAACTAACCTGCTGTAAACTAACCTGCTGTAAACAAAACTAACCTGCTGTAAACTAAACTAACCTGCTGTAAACAAAACTAACCTGCTGTAAACAAAACTGCTGTAAACTAAATTAACCTGCTGTAAACTAAACTAACCTGCTGTAAACTAAACTAAACTGCTGTAAACAAAACTAAACTGCTGTAAACAAAACTAACCTGCTGTAAACAAAACTGCTGTAAACTAAACTAACCTGCTGTAAACTAAACTAACCTGCTGTAAACTAAACTAACCTGCTGTAAACAAAACTGCTGTAAACTAAATTAACCTGCTGTAAACTAAACTAACCTGCTGTAAACTAAACTAAACTGCTGTAAACAAAACTAAACTGCTGTAAACAAAACTAACCTGCTGTAAACAAAACTGCTGTAAACTAAACTAACCTGCTGTAAACTAAACTAACCTGCTGTAAACTAAACTAACCTGCTGTAAACTAAACTAACCTGCTGTAAACAAAACTGCTGTAAACTAAACTAACCTGCTGTAAACTAAACTAACCTGCTGTAAACTAAATTAACCTGCTGTAAACTAAACTAACCTGCTGTAAACTAAACTAACCTGCTGTAAACAAAACTGCTGTAAACTAAACTAACCTGCTGTAAACTAAACTAACCTGCTGTAAACTAAACTAACCTGCTGTAAACTAAATTAACCTGCTGTAAACTAAACTAACCTGCTGTAAACAAAACTAACCTGCTGTAAACAAAACTGCTGTAAACTAAACTAACCTGCTGTAAACTAAACTAACCTACTGTAAACTAAACTAACCTGCTGTAAACTAAACTAACCTGCTGTAAACAAAACTAAACAGCTGTAAACTAAACTAACCTGCTGTAAACTAAACTAACCTACTGTAAACTAAACTAACCTGCTGTAAACTAAACTAACCTGCTGTAAACTAAACTAACCTACTGTAAACTAAACTAACCTGCTGTAAACTAAATTAACCTGCTGTAAACTAAACTAACCTGCTGTAAACTAAACTAACCTGCTGTAAACAAAACTAACCTGCTGTAAACTAACCTGCTGTAAACAAAACTAACCTGCTGTAAACTAAACTAACCTGCTGTAAACTAAACTAACCTGCTGTAAACTAAACTAACCTGCTGTAAACTAAACTAACCTGCTGTAAACAAAACTAACCTGCTGTAAACTAAACTAACCTGCTGTAAACAAAACTAACCTGCTGTAAACTAAACTAACCTGCTGTAAACAAAACTAACCTGCTGTAAACTAAACTAACCTGCTGTAAACTAAACTAACCTGCTGTAAACTAAACTAACCTGCTGTGAACTAAACTAACCTGCTGTGAACTAAACAGCTGTAAAGAAAGGCCAGTTTTTTCGGAGCTCGGGACAAACAGCCCGAGCTGAAAGATCAGAAAGCTCTGACAGAGAGTGGGACTATAGAAACAGTTGTTACCATGGTAACAGTGGGCCGGTCCGGGCAGGGATTAGAGCCGATATATTGCAGGTTGGTGTGAACATGCACAGATCGAAGGGGTTATTTATGAAGCTGGACTGTTGTTTAAATATTACAGGCTGACGCTGCTCATGAACAGCTGATCAGTATTTATCAGTTTAAGAGTGACGGGCGAGCGGCTGCTCTGCGGTTCGAGCCCGGAGGTCAGACAGACAGAGATGTTCTTGTTATTCTTTCACGCCTCCTCATCCGCCTCCTGCATCACGGACCGACTGTAAAACCACTTCAGCTCCTCCTAGCTCACCATTATTCTTTATCTTATTTATTGTGTCAACAAAGTGGAGTGTATTAGATTATCCCCCCCCCCCCCCGTCTCTGTCCTGTACATACACAGGGGAGATCAGTGTGAAAGCTGGGTTCACTCCTCAGTCTCCGTGGTGTGTTGGCGTGTCAGAGGGAATCTAAGCTGTGTGAGCAGCGTGGTGGTCAGTGACAGCTGCAGGACACGACGGCGTGATTATGATGCACGGAGCGAGGCCGCACAGAAACATTCAGATCAGCGAGGGTGAAGAGAAGAAAGGCTGACCTTCAGCCACGACTGCACACACAACAGAACGAGCCGCTCCGTCTTCAGCACTCAAGTCTGCAGAGAGCCGCCGCTCAAGTCCTCCCACTCGGACGCCCACTGCACAGTGAGGAGAGAAAGGAAAGGTCGGCTCCATTCAGTCTGAATGTCAGAGGTTATCTCAGCCGATTCTCTCCAGAGTCACCTCCTGCTGAAGCACATGGACACACTGCACGCCATCACGCCGCCGCAAAGTGCTAACATCAAGTGTAAACAACATCCCACTGTTATATATATAAAACTGTCTTTACATCGTGGACTCAGCTGAAGGACCAATCAGAGAGCTGCTCTCTTCCTCTGTGATCACACACACACACACACACACACGGAGGAACATTCTTATATTTCAGTCCAAGCATCATTTCAGTTGTGAACATAACGTCCCATCACTTCCATCATTCATACTGCCAGCACATTAACTCCACTTTAAACTGCTCAGACGGTCTCATGGAAAGCAGATTGAAATAATTCATGGTGATTAGAAGAAGAGAGCTGCACACTCACATCCAGAGTCTGTCTTTATTTCAGCACAGAAAACACACCGAGCCTGCAGGACGCCACAGTCTTTATTCACATCACAGTGAAAGTCAGCCTTTCACACTCCACACATTCAGGCTTCAGTTTCAGTGTTCACACCTGCTCTAAGCCACACACACACACACACACACACACACACACACACACACACACACACACACACACACACACACACACACACACACACACACACACACACACACACACACACACACACACACACACACACACACACACACACACACACACACACACACACACACACACACACACACACACACACACACACACACACACACACACACACACACACACACGCGCTTCACTCTCATGGACTCAAGCAGCTGAGTGTTCCTCCTCCTGGATTTATTCTGCAGGAAGTCAGAGTGAGCTGATAACGCAGCTTCCTCACAACAACACGGCCGATGACCTGAGCATAGCTGCAGGCTATAGGCTAATGCATGGCCCTTGGATGTACGGCTACATGTGATTGGTCGAATGTTTGCATGACTTTTTGCTCTGTACTGCATCAGAGAGACAAATCTGTGCTGAATATGTTACGTGCTCCAAACATTTTAAAAGTCTCTCTCTCTCCACGAAGTAATGATCAGGGCGCCGCGAGCGCCGTGGAGGCCATGGACGGCGTGGAGGCCGTGGACGGCGTGGAGGCCGTGGACGGCGTGGAGGCGATACACTCCTGAAGATGAACAGCTTGACGGACATACCTCGAGCTGTAACCTCTTTCCTTAGTTACAGCCAAAGATGATGACATCACCTGTCGCACCTCTGGGGCCTGAGCCCCCCCCCCATGGAAACAAAGACATAACACTGATTCACGCTGCGTTCAGGGACTGCAGGAGATATGGATTGTGCCGTAATTCTCTATTGACCCGTGATGAGGTCTGGGTCTCTGAGGGGAGCTGGACCACAGGGCAGCTCAGTTTATCCAATCTCTGCCTTCGATTGATCATGTCTGAGTCCGGTGGAAATTAAAGGATCACAATGACGCTCTCATGCTCGTGAAAACCGGAAAATTGTAGATTTATCAGGAGCTGGTAACTCAGCAGCATCCTGTTGTTTTAAGGCATCGACAAGTTCCAAACGTTTCTGATCTTCAGCTTCCTCTCACTAACAGCTGCAGCGAGGGCGAGAGACAGAGAGAGAGAGAGAGAGAGAGAGAGGCTCCATGTGAACTCACAGGTCACAAGTTAGCTCTCATAAAGATGAACTTACGTTTCCTGGCTTCTTATTGGTTAATTTCTTCAGATCTTAAATTACATCATCATCAGAAGAAACAGGATTTTAAGAAAGCCCTCAAAAGTTCACTCACATCAAACATCTGCATGTCCTCCACAGGCCTCCGTAGTTCCTAACAATCCTCAAACTATCTTTAAATCGACACTTTTTGGATTTTCAGACAATAACTGGAGCAGGCTCTTATTCTGAAAATCTTTGGCTTTTAAAATCTTCATTAATTGAACTCTATCTGAACAAACAGGAAGGATTAGATTGATGTTTAAGTTCACGCTGCATGGAGGACTGTGTGTTCAGGTATTATAGAAACATGTCAGTGATCATCACTGATGGAGGGGGGGGGGGCTGTGTTGTGTGGTTAAATGTGTGTGTTTTCTGTGTTAAGTGTGTGTGGTGGAGGATGTAATGTTTGTCTTTATGTATCTTGAGGTCTGTCTGTTTTTGTGTGTGAAAGGGTGAAAGTAAATTTCCTGCCAAGGACAATAAATCTGAATCTGAATCTGTGCAACTGTTGCCGCTGAGCTCGCGCCAGTGTTGCGTACATCTCTGTTGATGCATCCGCGTGCTCACCGCCTGCACGCGCCACAGGGACCGAGCAGGACAGATTCAGCAAAAACAACAAGAAGGACAATTCATTTAAAAGTTGAAGCAGACGGAGTGTGACAGCTGGGACTCTCTGAGGAGCTCTGACGGACTCCATGTTAATCCCCCCACAGCCCCCCCCCCCCCCCGCAGAGATCTACTGTTGGGGGGAATTAAAGCACCAATTTCTGTCCGCTTCTTTTAGGAAGATAGAGTCTGAATGTGCCTCGCTGCTGCACGCGCACATCAACACACACACATGAACACACACGTTGAGGCCTCGCTGAGATGCATGCAGAAGGACTTTTTAAGGTTAGGGTAACAAGTACAAACACACACGTCGTGTGCGCGTGTGCGCGTGTCCTCAGCCGCTCGGAGGCAGCTGACGCGTCCAGCTCCATGTGAGCTGTTCAGTGTTTGGACTCACCTGCTGCTTCAAACCGCCTTCATCAGATAAGTCCTGAGTGTTGGAGCCCGCGGAGCCGCTTCAGGAGGAGACGCTGTCTTCGGCTCAGTCACAGCAGTGTCTGCGCACGATGAGACGCTGCTCCGCCGCGCACTTCTTCATGGAGTTGGATCTTCACCGGGGTGTTAAACCGGTCCCACAGCAACAGCTGATCCCTTCTGTCTCCCCTGGGTCTGTTAAAGACTTAAATCTGGGACTGGTTGGTTCCTGCTTCGCCACACAGCAGCGTCAGTCCCGTTAACAGCAGCGGCTCTGGATTAGGGAGAGCAGCGGGCAGCAGCACTCAGGCGGCGGGCAGGCGGCGGGCAGGCGGAGGAGGACGCGGCGGCCTCGGTGGAAGCAGCGCCGGAGATCGGTGTCAGCGCCGCGGCAGCCCGGCTCGTTAAAAACAGAGAGCCGGTGTCATGGAGAGAGGAGATCCGGACTCTGAGTCACTCCTGCGTCGATCTGCTCCTGCTTGTGTCTGAGTGTCGGCCTCAACACAGCAGCTCTTTCTTCCTGACAAGCAGCCAGCAGCCAATCACAGCGCAGCTTTCAGAGACAGGAGGGAGGAGAAGCAGGAGTGGACCAGCAAGGACTGGAGTCTGGACTGGACCAGACATAGTACTGGACTGAGGACCTCAGCAGGCTGAATCAGTGCTGGATTAGCATTAAGGTTTTGCCCGGGGCTAATCTCGAGCTTTGGGCCCCCTTTGCCCCCCCTTGTTTATTCATGACATGTACATGTATGCAGTAAACATCACCTGACACAGAAACAGGTTTGAAGGTTTGGAACAGAAACAGTGACGAGAGGCTTCAAACCAGCTCGTGTCAGGAAGCACACACAAACAAGGGTTTATGTTTACGGCAGGTTTCTATTCAGCTCCATTATTTCTGCATGAAAAAGGTTTCAAGCAGTTGAAGTGGTTTTAATAATAAGCAGCGCCTGTTCCTGACTCTCTGTCGTCTGAATGATCCCATTGATGATAAAGTGTGAACAGATGAGGCTGCCTCTCCTCACATTGCATCATGTAGCGCGTTAGCTCCATCACAACGACGTTAGCGCTCCTCTCAGCACGTGAAACGAAAACGTTCATGGGTGGCGAGGTGATGACCTCACAGTCCCAGCAGACGGATCAGCAGCGACTCTGCAGAGTTGGTCTCTAAAGCTGCCAGCAGGGAGCCGCGAGCTGTGTGAGCCGCTCGAAGGATCAGGACTGACTCGCTCCAACCACGAGCTTCTCTGAGACACATCGTCCTGGTCCACCCTGAAAGGGACTGCAAAGGTCCCGTTTGGATGAAACACAGATCGCTGCT
>NC_136712.1:19563557-19593557 GCF_947650265.1 Symphodus melops
AGCACAAAGGAGTCAAAACCTTCAACAAGTGTTCCTGTCGTCCACACTTCCTCGCCTCTGAGTCGGAGGTCGGCGGTGGTTTAGAGGTCTGCTGGTGGAGGCTGGGCGTCACGTGATGGCGCCCTAAACCACACGCCCATAAAGTGACATAAATATCTAAAGTCACATTTTTACTCTCAATCAAAACTAGAACAAGAGATGAGGTTGAGGCTGGCAAAGAATCATGGGAGTGATTCTCACGGCTACTCCACCCAACATCCAGTGTTACTATGGCAACCATAAACATGATAGATATATACTTTATTGATCCCGAGGGAACATTAGAATGGACAGAATCTGTCTGAGCTCCATGAAATGAACCAGGAGTCACCAAAAACGTGATCTCATATCAGACACGTGTTGGAGTGTTTTTAATTTCTTATGATATTAAAAACGTTCTCTCGTGTCACACACACACATCTCGTGTCACACACACACACATCTCGTGTCACACACACATCTCGTGTCACACACACACATCTCGTGTCACACACACATCTCGTGTCACACACACATCTCGTGTCACACACACACATCTCGTGTCACACACACACATCTCGTGTCACACACACATCTCGTGTCACACACACATCTCGTGTCACACACACATCTCGTGTCACACACACACATCTCGTGTCACACACACATCTCGTGTCACACACACATTTCATACGCTCACAATTATTGGCATTCAATTTCATTTGGATGGAATCGAGGTTTTCTGTTTTTCTACTGAGGGTATATCTCCGGGGGAGGTTCGCTCCCTCGGGAAGTAATTACACCCGCCTGTATAACATGCACCCCGAACACACACACACACACACACACACACACACACACACACACACACACACACACACACACACACACACACACACACACACACACACTCCTGTTACACACACAATATTAAATCACACATCCAGATGAAACTCCCTGTCGAGCAGGAAGCACAGGGAGGGAGGGCTCAGCTGATGTAAACGGGCCTGGGTTCCTCTCCCACTGAGCGCGCTCTGTGACTCACTGCTGGGGGGGGGCAGGGGGGGGACCTGTGACTGTGTTAGCTTAGCTTCGTCCTCTGATCTCTGAGGTTGGGTTCATAAAAAGAGAAGTAAAGCAGCAGATATTCCTCTCACTGTTTCTCGTCCTAATGAGACCTCCGGGGAGACGCACTAACGGGGTGCTCATATTTGTTTGTGGGGGGGCTCACAGTGTTCTGCTGACCTTTTCAAGAACTACACACACACACACTCTCAGCTAACACCATGTGGCATCCACGTGAAGAAATGGGTTGAGCAGAACAGGGTGTGTGTGACGGAGCGATCACAGAGCAGCAGCTGTTTGTCTTTCATGAAGCACAAACTCAACATCCTGTTTGTTTAACAGGCAGCATTCTGTCAAACACCATGAAGGACATGTTGTTCTTTCATGAAGGTTTGTGTCTGTCTGTCGCTCCAGATCCTGATTCAGTGTGGAAACAGCTTTACTCCTATGACACTGTGTGAATGTACCATGAAGAGTGGAGCAGTCTCTGCACGTCTCTCCCCCCGTCACATGTGAGGCCCACTCCGCCTTCATGGTCAGACACCACGAACATGCTGGTCCAGCCATGACAGGAAGCTGCAGCAGGTTTGACTGGCTGCTTTATTTGGCTGTTTGAGGGGCCAGCAGGTCTGACCTGAGATCAGCTGGGACACGTTGAGTGATGTCTCCCTGCTCATAAAGACTCCTGCAGCACCTCCTTCTATCTCTATAAGCAGCAAATGTCCCTGTGTGAAATTCAAACCAGGACTCATTGTGCCATAAATCACGGAGCCGCCGCCGCCGCCACTCTGTGAATGATAAATAATGATGGAGTTCCTCACAGCACGCAGTGTGTTTGTTTGTCTCTCCTTCATGTTTCTTTATCGTATGTGATCATGAGACGAGTCCGGTCTCAGGAGGCTCCGTCACCGCCTTCACGCCCGAGAGGAACAATGACAGCTGACTGATGTGTTTCTTTACAATTCATTCAGTATCTGCGAGTCAGCGTCGACTTCTCACGTCTGTCCTCGCTGCAGAGAGCGAGCAGGTTTCCCCACCTTCAGATCCTCTGCTGGTACCCGACGGGAGCGGACTGACACGGGACCATGTCCCACGCCATGCTCGGCCTGCGTGGGAGGACCGGCTTTATTTTGGGATATTACATTCAGGGATGGTGATTTGTTTTAAAGGTGTCCCCGAGGGGGAACGTGAATGATTATCTCCTCGGATGAAACAGACTCAGAGCTGTTGAAAAACAATCATCCAATGTCACCTTGTCAGTGCGAGCTATAAATAAACAGCAGGAAGCTGCTGACTGATCGTCAGGTAGCCCGGACTGCGTTTGGATCATCAGAGGAAGTGCATCAAGGAAATGAGTGCACAGCTTCAGCACGTGTGTGTGTGTGTGTGTGTGTGTGTGTGTGTGTGAGGACTGCTGAAGATATTTCATCCTGTCCTTTCAATGATTACAGTCACACACAGTTATGACGAATATCAGAGCTCTGATGTCACCGAGAGATCGGGGGAGGAAAAAGCCGTCTTAACAAAGCGCCAACTTTTGGTGCTGATTCTAAAATATAAACTCCTGCAGTACCCGGAGTGTCCACTAGAGGCTGGCTGCAGTTCCTGGAGTGTCCACTAGAGGCTGGCTGCAGTACCTGGAGTGTCCACTAGAGGCTGGCTGCAGTACCTGGAGTGTCCACTAGAGGCTGGCTGCAGTACCTGGAGTGTCCACTAGAGGCTGGCTGCAGTACCTGGAGTGTCCACTAGAGGCTGGCTGCAGTACCTGGAGTGTCCACTAGAGGCTGGCTGCAGCAGCACAGGAAGTCACATACACACCCATTCAAACAGCCTGTTTTTACAGCAGACATGAACATGTTTACAGCCTGCTTCAAAAAACCAAATAGGTGTGATTAGCTCATGTCTCCATCCACACACACTGTACGGGGGGGGGGGGGGGGGGGGGGGTGTTTTCAGGTGTCCTCAGGTTTGTTTTCAGACATCTTCAGGTGTCCTCAGGTGTCCATAGGTGTCCTCAGGTTTGTTTTCAGACGTCTTCAGGTGTCCATAGGTGTCCTCAGGTTTGTTTTCAGATGTCCTCAGATGTCTTCAGGTGTCCTCAGGTTTGTTTTCAGATGTCCTCAGATGTCTTCTGGCGTCTTCAGGTGTCCATAGGTGTCCTCAGGTGTCCTCAGGTGTCTTCAGGTGTCCTCAGGTGTCCATAGGTGGCCTCAGGTGTCCTTAGGTGTCCTCAGGTTTGTTTTCAGACGTCTTCAGGTGTCCATAGGTGTCCTCAGGTTTGTTTTCAGATGTCCTCAGATGTCTTCAGGTGTCCTCAGGTTTGTTTTCAGATGTCCTCAGATGTCTTCTGGCATCTTCAGGCGTCCATAGGTGTCCTCAGGTGTCCTCAGGTGTCCATAGGTGGCCTCAGGTGTCCTCAGGTGTCTTCAGGTGTCCTCAGGTGTCCATAGGTGTCCTCAGGTGTCCTCAGGTCTGTGACTCTGTTCTGGTTATGCTGAGTGACTCCTGGTGTTTGTTATGTAGTCAGACCCGTGGAGACGAAGCTGTGTCCACCGAGGTCACGTGGTCGTTTAGAGAAAGTAGCGTCCATAAACAGGAGACAACTCTGTGACTGTCCTCATCTCTTATTTCCGTCCCAGCTGTTTCCATGACTGTTGAAAATCAAGCTGACCCTGTGATTGGTCAGCTGCATGGACCCGTCTCGGAGGCTGAGGACTGATAAGAGCATGACGGAGGGAGGACTCTGGTTCAGAGTGTTTCTCTGCAGCTCGCCACTCAAACTGAACTCTGATATGAGAGGAAGTCGGCGTCTGCGAACAAACAGACAAAGAGGGTTAGACGCTCGCTGTCACCTCATCACTCTGATAGCGTTCCCATTATTCCAGTGTCACATCCTCTCAGGAGTGTCACACGCCTTGCATCACTCTCTGATCGTCTCCATTCGTCAGCTGTGCTGAGAAACAAACAGGAGCCAATGGATCGTCATTCATCCTGCAGCTCTCACACACACACACACACACACACACAGACCAGGTCTGCCCCTCCACATGGACCGGATCAGGCAGAGTCCCTGACTTGTGTCCTGGACAGATCAGCTGTTATCTTCAGCTCCAGGAGGAGACGCTTTAAAGCTTTGTTTCTGAGCCTGTTAGCGGCTTCATGCTACTTCAGCGTGCGTGCTGTTAAATCTTCACCTGCTGGCCTCCGACAGGCGCGTCCCTGGATGAGAACAGAAGTAACATGTATGGAATATTAGAACTGTAGTATTTGAAACAGTGCTCGAGAGAAGAGGGTCAGGCTGGATGACACTTCAGCTCACTTGGAATAATAAATGGTTTTTTTCTGCTCCACTGAGAAGGCATGCATCAGAAAGCTGAAGTTCATCGAGTGTCCACGCCAAGGAATCCCCCATAATGCACCTCCTGTCCACGTCACGTGACCACACATTTACAGTCTGAGCTATGTTGAAGAACATTTAAACACACTGCAGCTGGAGCTCATTAGAAACAATCACTTCTATCTGAAGCACTGCCCGCTTCCATCGCTGCAACCTGTCGACCTGATAACTGCTCTCATATCTGGCAAACCCAGGGGCGTCCAAAACGCCTGTGTGTGTGTGTGTGTGTGTGTGTGTGTGTGTGTGTGTGTGTGTGTGTGTGTGTGTGTGTGTGTGTGTTCTGCAGCTGGATGGATATTTGCTACCTGTGAGAAAAATGACTCTTCTCTTTTCTCTGGTTTTCATGAAGAGCTGACAGATTCAGAGGGGTGGAACTTTCACTTGGACTGTAGATTGAACATAAAGTTTGAAGGAAAGTTAAAACTGGTTTCCTCCCAGCTGCTCGGGGGAAACAAAATGAGCCCAGCATGTGATTCAAACCTCGGCCCATTCACCTGCATTCATCTGTCAGCTGCTGTGGATCTTTGTGTTCTGCTGCTGCAGCCTGCAGGCCGTGATGTAAGAGGAGGGAGCCCTCCCCCTGCTCCTCCTCCCCCTCCTCCTCCTCCCCCTCCTCCTCCCCCTGCTCCTCCTCCCCCTGCTCCTCCTCCCCCTCCTCCTCCTCCCCCTCCTCCTCCCCCCCCTGCTCCTCCTCCCCTCTTCCTCCTCCCCCCCTCCTCCTCAATAAAGACACCATCTCTGCCTTCATCCACACAATCAGGGCTTTGACCCGGCAGCACCGAGCGCTCAGAATGGAAATGAACTGGCTGATGAAGTGATAGTGAGCGTGAAAGAGAGAGAGAGTGTGTGTGTGTGTGTGTGTGTGTGTGTGTGTGTGTGTGTGTGTGTGTGTGTGTGTGGTGAGGGGCGGGCTCACAGGCCTGTAAGTTGTCCACACAGTGAGGAGGCACTTTCACACTCTCTGCTTTTCACTTCCTGTCTGTGAAGTGTTTGGATGAAGGCGTCTCGTACCTGACAGCAGCCGAGGGTCACGGCATGAAGGGACGACGCTCGCACTCGCCATCCATACTAATGTAGCAGCTCTTCATCCTGCTGCAGGGCCTCCTCCTCCTCCTCCTCCTCCTCCTCCTCCTCTCTGCAGACGAGTTAGTGCGCACACACTGAAGGTCGACACACTCGTCTGTGCACGACTCTGAAGTTACCTCAGCCACCTCCATAAAACTGCTTCCTCTAAACTCTGTTATTATTGGAGAGTTCCCCACAGGCGGCGTTTGATGAGCTCCAGGTGAGATGTTTGTGTAAACACAGGGACAAGGTTTCATCCTCCACGTGGGAGGGACGACAGCAGCTGACACTAATCTGACGCCAGGGCCAGAAAAACAGAGACTTTTCCCCACCAGCAGAATATTTAGACGTGTGGGGAAGAATTCTTATTTGCATTTTTGCAGAGAACTAAAAGGCAATGTTAGCTTAGCTTAGCTTAGCATAGAGACAGAAAACGCTGATGTAGGTTTCTAAAGATGTAAAAAACAGACAGAAGAGCCTTTAATCTGCATTCTTCTTCAGTCTGATTCTATAGAGCTCTATGATAAAATGCTGATCTTATTCCCTCAGTAAAGTCTTGTTGAACACTCGGTCAGTCTCAGAGAGCAGGAAGCAGGTCTGCATACAGACCGTCTGCATCCTGGACACCAGCACCACGCCTGCTTTCTTCGCTCTTCTTGAATCACTCTCGAGCTGAAGTGTGAGAATCGACCCGGCAGGCAGCAGCTTCTCTAAACTGGCCCCTGTATGTCGGCTCTTTGTGGGGAAACTTTAGGCTAACGTCTGATTCTGGAAACGATGAAACCAGGTTTAACTACGAGCTTGTGTTATTCCTCTTGGATCTGGTTCAGAGTTTGTCCGGTGTGCATCAGAGTAAACGCTCCTCTCCGTCGGTCTCTTTGTTATGGCTCTGTGGGTCCAGAAACAACTCGACAGCTGGATTTGGTTTAAATGCATGTCGTCATTATCACAGTGTCAAACAGGTTGTCTTCATCAGCGGCTCACGGTGAAGAGTCACCGAACACTTCCTTTTGTTCCCGGTCTGCCTGAAGAGCGAGAAGCTGAAGAAAGCGTTCACTTCCTGCTCCTGGAGGTTCACACATGTTCATGTGCATGAAAGGAAGAGGGCAAGGAGTGACCAAACATAAAACTGGAGCTGCAAAGTGGAAGACAGGTTTCATGTCCAAAGAGGGACACAGGACTGACATGGTGACCACAGAAGGAGGGACACAGGACTGACATGGTGACCACAGAAGGAGGGACACAGGACTGACATGGTGACCACAGAAGGAGGGACACAGGACTGACATGGTGACCACAGAAGGAGGGACACAGGACTGACATGGTGACCACAGAAGGAGGGACACAGGACTGAGATGGTGACCACAGAAGGAGGGACACAGGACTGACATGGTGACCACAGAAGGAGGGACTGTCCTCCTCGCTGTGAGGCGCCAACACGATTATTTCTGCCTCCGACGTCTCCGAAGACTTTTCAAACTAGCGGAAAAAGCCCAATCTGCAGACTGTCAGTGTGACCTTCCACATGATCACCAGGAAGAATTCCTCCTGTTTGCTTGAAATGAGGCTTTTGATGTGTCGTCACACACCTCCGGTGGATACGCTCGCTCTTCTTCCTCGCCGGATTGCTAGATTGCACTCATGCAGGGTAACTCAATGAGGAGACATCAAAGTAAGTTTGTGACTTCCTGCGAAAGAGAAATCCAATTTGCAGTTAGTCTGTGCTGAGAGTGTGTGGAGGAGGCTATAAAAAGAAAGCACACAGTCAGGAGAGATACACTTACACACTCGCAGGGTGTGTGTGTGTGTGTGTGTGTGTGTGTGTGTGTGTGACCCAGTTCGCAAAGAAGGTGGTGGGCGTCAAAAAATCATCTTTAAAATAGAATCAAATAAAGAAATGTCCCCTCTGTCAGGTCCACACACACACACACACACACACACACACACACACACACACACACACACACACACACACACACACACACACACACACACACACACACACACACACACACACACACACACACACACACACACACACACACACACACACACACACACACACAGGAGAGAGCTTATTGATAATTAAAGAGTTAAAATGTGTCTCATTTGTTTTCTGCCAGTAATTCTGATATTTCTATATATATATATCTGATATATATTGTTGAGCGTCGCTCCTCCTCGGCAGCCCTGCAGCGTTTTGCTTCTGTTGTGGATGTCTGCATTCATTCCTGCTGCTACGATAAGCATGAATCAGACGCAGGTCTAACAACTATAATACCTACAAACAGCAGTGCATTGTGGGTAGAATTTGGCGGTGTTAAACAGGCGAGCGTTAGCATGGTTCACATGCCTGAGCTAATCGTGATCACACTTTACAGACTGAAAGGCTGCACCACGCGAGCAGACGGCGTGCTGTCCTCGTCATCGTGCAGCCTGACGCAGGAAACACTGAGCAGAGCTGCAGCGCCACCTAGTGGCTGCAAAACAACATTTGACAGGTTGTGATGCGACTGACAAAGTTTAGTGTGAACACAAACTGAACCACGGAGAAAATGTAACTAACTGTGTAAATACTTTTCAGTAGAGCCAGATGAAAGCAGCGGGGGGGCCATGAGTCAAGTCAGAATATGATCCTGGAGTCAAGTTTCATCCAGACAGAAGTGGGAGGAGCTTAAAGGATCCTTTAAGAGTTTGGAGAGCTGAAGGAAGCGTTTCATTGTGACCACACTGACAAACAGAAACATCCCCACAGGATGAATGTGCCCCCTCCCTCCCTCTCATTAGCACAAAGACATGTTTAAATAGTGGTGGGCAGACAGGAGGTGCACTGCTGGACTGGGAAAAGGTGAGAGTATTCACTCTCCAACCTAATGACATGAACAGCTTGTGTATTTCATATTTGAAGCTGGGCCATTAAAAAGTGTTTAAAGTGAAAGTGTAATGACACAAACCAGTGAGCTGCACATGTTGGTTCAAGCCTGTGGCTAAAGCTCCGGCGTGTTATCACAGAGACGAGGTTGAACGCTGGCAGCAGAAGGAACAAATGGTGCCATGAAGAGATTAGTCTCTCTAAGACAAAAGGAGAACATTTATAGGAAGTGCTGAGCACTGAAATCCTTTGTGACCCACCACCCACTTCTCCGGATTGTTATTAATCCTGCGTTCTGCCAGACTGCTTTGTTGGAGGCGGCTCGGTGCCAGAGGAGGAATTCTCTCTTCCAGCTGGTGTCGGTGTGTCACGCTGCAGCTCTCCTTGCTTTCATCGAGTCTCTGAGGATGAGCTCGAGCCGTGTTAATTACTGCTGCTCTCTCTGCTCCACACACTGATGGAGTCCAAGAGCTCGACGAGTTCCCGTCAAACGTTGGAAACATGGTTCACCACGCTCAGTGCTGCTCCTCAGCTCTCTTTGAACAACAGGTCAAACTTGGCTTGGCTCCTGTTGGACTGTCCTCCTGTGTGTGCAGGTCCTGGACCCTGGAGCTTACAGGTGTCTCTGCTGTGGACACAACACAACCTCTCATCCAGCAACGTTTCTCTGAAACTTTCAGGCACAGGAACTGTTTTCAAGTCTGTAATGCACGGACGCCATAGCACAACCTGCAGACAGGTTCATGGGGAAGATAGATATATATATATAGATATATAGATAGATATAGATAATATAAATATAGTGATAGAACGGCGCTGGATAAACGGAGGACACGGAGGTGGAAGGTCCTGGAAGGGAAAACTAAAGAATAATTAGTCAAAGTCCTCATGAGGAGCAAACGATCGATGAAGAAGTCAGAGTTGTAGAAACAGCAGCCGCTGATGAGTCACAGGTGTGTGTGCAGCAAGAAGCCCCGCCCAGTCTGTGGAAACACAGGTGAGAAACCACAGCAGCAGCACAGATAAATACATGACCGGTCTGTGAGGCTGCACAGGTGTCATCAGAGGGTCCAGACTCCTGGACTCAAGTCCTGGATGTCTCTGGACCATCCGCCTTCCAGGTGTCCGACCCATGTGATAGCACGCCAGGACCTGCCTCACAGGAACCCCTGTGGATCCGGCTCTGTGGAGGTTCAGCTGCTCGACACACCAAAGACTGGATCCAAGGATGTGTCTTACTGCAGCCCCCTCACATGCCCCCCTGTGCCCCCCCTCATTATACTGTTAGTGATTAAAACATGCTGGCAAGCTGAGCTATCGAGCCGGGTTGCTGCTCCTCTAATTAATTTGTCTTCCTTCCCTGGGCACATAAAGCTAAGTTCTCTGTAAGCCTAACTCTAGACGCTCTCTGCAGGACTGCTCACACATATTCTCAAACTCTGGGAAATATTCAGTCTCTTTACTTTGAAGTTTTGCGAAACAAAACTTTTGAGTTGAAATGACAAGTTAATTAGAAAACAAACGGTGAACCTCATCAGAGACGGCGTTTGTGTCCTTCATGTCAGCCACGTAAACAGGAGCGGCTTTAACATCTCAGCAAACTGAAGAATGACGTCCCAGAGGTGGAAATGCACTTCCTGCTCTCATCAGTGAGGGGAGGAGAGAGGAGTGCTCGGAGCAGCCAGGGACGACCATAAATCATGCAGGAGAAGCAACGCCTGAGGGCCAGAGCAGCAAAGCAAGCTCTGCAGATGGAATATGTGATGAGAGGAGGTGAAGGAGCGGAGCACGGTGTGGACCAGGAGAGGTGTGTGTGTGTGTGTGTGTGTGTGTGTGTGTGTGTGTGTGTGAGGCATTAAAGAGGGTGAAGGAGAGAGCAGTGGGATGAAGGTGTGTTTGACAAAGTGTAAGACATGGAGGGTTAAGGAGCCGACTGTCCCTGTCAGAGGGATGTCTGACCCCCCCCCCCCCCCCCCCCACCGCAGACACCAACCAGCAGAAGGAGAAGCCTTCATTCAAACATGTTCTTACTGCCATCGAACTTCAGCTCCTCCACTCCTGCAGCTCCTCCACTCCTTCAGCTCCTCCACTCCTGCAGCTCCTCCTCTCCTCCAGCTCCTCCACTCCTTCAGCTCCTCCTCTCCTCCAGCTCCTCCTCTCCTGCAGCTCCTGCAGCTCCTTCAGCTCCTCCACTCCTCCAGCTCCTCCTCTCCTCCACTCCTCCAGCTCCTTCAGCTCCTCCACTCCTGCAGCTCCTTCAGCTCCTCCATCCCTGCATTGACTGTTTAATGACTGTACTCACACCTCTGGCACTACCTCAAACACCTCTGTACATGCACATGGAACTAGTTTCTAGAAGGTCAGCACTTTGTTTCTAAGGCTCTTTAACTGTTTACAGGTCTCTTTTAACCAGCACACATGCTTCTCTCTCCTCACAGGTTATGTACATTATGCTATATAAGTTTTAAGTCTAATGCTAATGCTAACTGCACAGGTTTAACATATAATTATATTTACTCTTAGTCACATAGGGGCTGCTAAATCTTGTTTGGGGGATTATTGTATACAGAGGGGAGGGGGGACAGCGGGTGTGTATTGTAACTAATGTCTTGTGTCCTGCCTGTCTGTATACTGCTACTGGATGCCTTGAATTTCCCTCGGGATCAATAAAGTATCTATCTATCTATCTATCTATCTATCTATCTATCTATCTATCTATCCTCCAGCTCCTCCTCTCCTCCACTCCTCCAGCTCCTCCTCTCCTCCACTCCTTCAGCTCCTCCACTCCTGCAGCTCCTCCACTCCTTCAGCTCCTCCTCTCCTCCAGCTCCTCCACTCCTGCAGCTCCTTCAGCTCCTCCACTCCTCCAGCTCCTCCACTCCTTCAGCTCCTCCACTCCTTCAGCTCCTCCTCTCCTCCAGCTCCTCCACTCCTGCAGCTCCTTCAGCTCCTCCACTCCTCCAGCTCCTCCACTCCTTCAGCTCCTCCACTCCTTCAGCTCCTCCACTCCTGCAGCTCCTCCACTCCTTCAGCTCCTCCACTCCTTCAGCTCCTCCACTCCTGCAGCTCCTCCACTCCTTCAGCTCCTCCTCTCCTCCAGCTCCTGCTTCTCCTGCAGCTCCTGCATCACCACTACGCTGACAAGACACAGATTTACCTGTCGACCTCCCCGACCCCCAATTTACTCAGGAACTAAAACCCAGAGTTCCCATTGAGGAGGAGAGGAGACCTTCCACCATGACAAAGACGTCCTCTCAGTGAGCTACAGGAGCGTCCTCCCGTCTGTCTTCACACAGACTCACCGCTCTTTGGGACCTGCTGAGCTGAAAAGCTAAACTATGAATGTCGTCTTTGCTGCATGGTTGAAATAAAAGATAGATAGATACTTTATTGATCCCGAGGGAAATTCAGGAATGTTAATTAATTAATAAAATGTTAATTATGTTAAAATTGGAAATCATGTTGGTCACTTACTCCATCATCCTCATTGTGTGATTGGATAAAACCCAACACTTAACCCTTTCAGCTCTGGAGTAATAATCAGTTTCATCAGATAGGAGTCAGGAGCAGAGTAAACAACGAGCCTGAGCCAACAACAAGCGAGGAACTCAGACAAAACTCGGACCTTGTCCTTGAGCGGCCAAACTAAAGCCACAAACCGAACCCCGCTGAGGGGACTTAGAAAAGGAGAAAGTGCCATTCAGCCAATTTGACAGACATGTAGAGGATTTAGAATCATCCTGAGAACACTTTGGGATCCTCCAGTAAGGGAAGGATGCGGGGGAGGAGACGTCTGGACTAATGGGAAATAAATGTATACTGCCACATTTACAGCAACTGTGCTCTCCTCGGACGGAGACAGACACGGTCCATAAAGTGGAAACTAATCTTGAGGATTATTATGGCTCTCTTCATTAGCAGACAGACAGTGGAGGGTAACAAAGGTCAAACAGAATCCTCAAACACACATTACAGAGTCGCTGCTCCTCGCTCTGCTTCCTCTCCCGTGTCTCAGATCTGAACTCGGAGAAAAAGTCTTCCTCATTACAAGACGCCCTCGAAGCTCAGTGTCATTTAGCAGATCTCAGTGAAGCGTTGCGACCTCAGCCACCCCCCCCCCCCCCCACACACACACACACACACACACACACAGCTGCTGAGACTCAGAGCACTTGGGATGGAAGATGAGTTTGGGTTCGGGTGGAGTCGGTTTGCTGTGAAGTAAACACAGACGGGGTTTTTGATGTGTAAACTCAGCAACAGGCTTTGACAGGATGAAGATCAGGTTCCTCTTCTGAGCCGAACACAATCTGCCACAGGACGTACCGGTAGATGAGTGAGCATGGAAAATGATATTCATTAAAGAAAATGAAAGAGTCACAACACAGCAATCTTCTGATTTCAAATGTCATTCTGTGGTTTGTTATCCAGCTCCTCCTCTCAGAATAAACACAGCTCTCTTCTTATGTCATTTATATGTAAAACAGCTGTTTTGATTCCACACACAAACCTTTCAGAAAGTCTGTTGTCTGTTGATATGTCAAGAACACAAAGGTTCATCGAGAAAATGAAGTGATAAATAAATCTCAGGTGGAAAATGCAAAAAAATATACATTTAAAGTCAGTTCACTTAGAAGGGAACGTACGTTTTTTTTGCATAAATAATAAACGTTAGGCTGTTAAACTCTGAGGAAACACACTTACAGCGCCTACATGGATATGTGATGTGTCTTCCTTCCCTCTAAAGACAGGAAGTGGTATCAGTCGCTGACTGGAGTCTGTGCACGCTGCGAAGGCGCTCAGGTTCAGCAGTAGATTAAAGAGGATTCTCTTATGAGCACTTCTTAAAGCTTACCCAGAGTAATTGGAGCAGATGGAGAACTTCCACATGGATGCATCACTGTGAGAACCTGAGGTGATTCTAATCAGACACACATCCTGCGTGTATCATCATCAGCTACCCAGCTCGGCTGCAGCTCTGCACAGCACGCCGCTCTGCTGATGAAGGCGCCACCGTCTGCTGAACAAATTATTACTGCTATAAAAGATCATTTACATTTTAAAGCTACGAAAATCACATCCTGCATGTGACGTTCTGCACGCTTTAGAGCCACAGACAACACGTTCTGCATGATTTAGAACCATGGACAACACGTTCTGCATGATTTAGAACCATGGACAACACGTTCTGCATGATTTAGAACCATGGACAACACGTTCTGCACGCTTTAGAACCACGGACAACACGTTCTGCATGATTTAGAACCACGGACAACACGTTCTGTATGCTTTAGAACCACAGACAACACGTTCTGCATGATTTAGAACCACGGACAACACGTTCTGCATGATTTAGAACCACGGACAACACGTTCTGTATGCTTTAGAACCACAGACAACACGTTCTGTACGCTTTAGAACCACAGACAACATGTTCTGCATGATTTACAACCACGGACAACACGTTCTGCATGCTTTAGAACCATGGACAACACGTTCTGCATGCTTTAGAACGATGTACAACACGTTCTGCATGATTTAGAACCACAGACAACACGTTCTGCATGATTTAGAACCACAGACAACACGTTCTGCACGCTTTAGAACCACGGACAACACGTTTTGCATGATTTAGAACCACGGACAACACGTTCTGCACGCTTTAGAACCACGGACAACACGTTCTGCATGCTTTAGAACCGTGGACAACACAATCTGCATGCTTTAGAACCACGGACAACACGTTCTGCATGCTTTAGAACCATGGACAACACGTTCTGTACGCTTTAGAACCATGGACAACACGTTCTGTACGCTTTAGAACCACAGACAACACGTTCTGCATGATTTAGAACCACGGACAACACGTTCTGTACGCTTTAGAACCACAGACAACACGTTCTGCATGATTTAGAACCACGGACAACACGTTCTGCGCGCTTTAGAACCACGGACAACACGTTCTGCATGCTTTAGAACCATGGACAACACGTTCTGCACACTTTAGAACCACGGACAACATGTTCTGCACACTGTAGAACCACGGACGTGATGTTCTGCACGCTCTATAACCATGGACAACACGTTCTGTACGCTTTAGAACCATGGACAACACGTTCTGTACGCTTTAGAACCACAGACAACACGTTCTGCATGATTTAGAACCACGGACAACACGTTCTGTACGCTTTAGAACCACAGACAACACGTTCTGCATGATTTAGAACCACGGACAACACGTTCTGCACGCTTTAGAACCATGGACAACACGTTCTGTACGCTTTAGAACCACAGACAACACGTTCTGCATGATTTAGAACCACGGACAACACGTTCTGCGCGCTTTAGAACCACGGACAACACGTTCTGCATGCTTTAGAACCATGGACAACACGTTCTGCACGCTTTAGAACCACGGACAACATGTTCTGCACACTGTAGAACCACGGACGTGATGTTCTGCACGCTCTATAACCATGGACAACACGTTCTGCACGCTTTAGAAGCACGGATGTGACGTTCTGCACACTTTAGAACCACGGACGTGACGTTCTGCACGCTCTATAACCACGGACCTGACGTTCTGCACGCTCTATACCCACGGACAACACGTTCTGCACACTCTATAACCACAGACGTGACGTTCTGCACGCTTCATAGTCACGGACGTGACGTTCTGCCCGCTATAGCCACGAACAACACGTTCTGCACACTCTATAACCACGGACCTGACGTTCTGCACACTATAGCCACGAACAACACGTTCTGCACGCTCTATAACCACGGACCTGACGTTCTGCACGCTCTATAACCACAGACGTGACGTTCTGCACGCTTCATAGCCACGGACGTGACGTTCTGCACGCTTCATAACCACGGACGTGACGTTCTGCACGCTCTATAGCCACGGACGTGACGTTCTGCACGCTCTATAACCACGGACGTGACGTTCTGCACGCTCTATAACCACGGACGTAACGTTCTGCACGCTCTATAGCCACGGACGTGACGTTCTGCACGCTCTATAGCCACGGACAACACGTTCTGCACGCTCTATAGCCACGAACAACACGTTCTGCACGCTCTATACCCACGGACAACACGTTCTGCACACTCTATAACCACAGACGTGACGTTCTGCCCGCTATAGCCACGAACAACACGTTCTGCACGCTCTATACCCACGAACAACACGTTCTGCACACTCTATAACCACAGACGTGACGTTCTGCCCGCTATAGCCACGAACAACACGTTCTGCACGCTCTATAACCACAGACGTGACGTTCTGCACGCTCTATAGCCACGGACGTGACGTTCTGCACGCTCTATATCCACGGATCTGACGTTCTGCACGCTCTATAACCACAGACGTGACGTTCTGCACGCTCTATAGCCACGGACGTGACGTTCTGCACGCTCTATAACCACGGACGTGACGTTCTGCACGCTCTATAACCACGGACGTGACGTTCTGCACGCTTCATAGCCACAGACGTGAAGTTCTGCACGTTTAGAACCAAGGACGTGGCGTTCTGCACGCTCTATAACCACGGACAACACGTTCTGCAGGCTCTATAGCCACGGACAACACGTTCTGCACGCTCTATAGCCACGAACAACACGTTCTGCACGCTCTATAGCCACGGACAACACGTTCTGCACGCTCTATAGCCACGAACAACACGTTCTGCACGCTCTATAACCATGGACGTGACGTTCTGCACGCTCTATACCCACGGACCTGACGTTCTGCACGCTCTATAGCCACGAACAACACGTTCTGCACGCTCTATAACCATGGACGTGACGTTCTGCACGCTCTATACCCACGGACCTGACGTTCTGCACGCTCTATAACCACAGACGTGACGTTCTGCACGCTTCATAGCCACAGACGCGAAGTTCTGCACGTTTAGAACCACGGACGTGACGTTCTGCACGCTCTATAACCACGGACGTGACGTTCTGCACGCTCTATAGCCACGAACAACACGTTCTGCACGCTCTATAACCATGGAAGTGACGTTCTGCACGCTCTATAACCACGGACAACACGTTCTGCACGCTCTATAGCCACGAACAACACGTTCTGCACGCTCTATAACCATGGACGTGACGTTCTGCACGCTCTATACCCACGGACCTGACGTTCTGCACGCTCTATAACCACAGACGTGACGTTCTGCACGCTTCATAGCCACAGACGTGAAGTTCTGCACGTTTAGAACCACGGACGTGACGTTCTGCACGCTCTATAACCACGGACGTGACGTTCTGCACGCTCTATAACCACGGATGTGACGTTCTGCACGTTTAGAACCACGGACGTGACGTTCTGCACGCTCTATAACCACGGACGTGACGTTCTGCACGCTCTATAACCACGGATGTGACGTTCTGCACGTTTAGAACCACGGACGTGACGTTCTGCACGCTCTATAACCACGGATGTGACGTTCTGCACGCTCTATAACCACGGACGTGACGTTCTGCACGCTCTATAACCACGGACGTGACGTTCTGCACGCTTCATAGCCACAGACGTGAAGTTCTGCACGTTTAGAACCAAGGACGTGGCGTTCTGCACGCTCTATAACCACGGACAACACGTTCTGCAGGCTCTATAGCCACGGACAACACGTTCTTCACGCTCTATAGCCACGAACAACACGTTCTGCACGCTCTATAGCCACGGACAACACGGTCTGCACGCTCTATAACCATGGACGTGACGTTCTGCACGCTCTATACCCACGGACCTGACGTTCTGCACGCTCTATAGCCACGAACAACACGTTCTGCACGCTCTATAACCATGGACGTGACGTTCTGCACGCTCTATACCCACGGACCTGACGTTCTGCACGCTCTATAACCACAGACGTGACGTTCTGCACGCTTCATAGCCACAGACGCGAAGTTCTGCACGTTTAGAACCACGGACGTGACGTTCTGCACGCTCTATAGCCACGAACAACACGTTCTGCACGCTCTATAACCATGGAAGTGACGTTCTGCACGCTCTATAACCACGGACAACACGTTCTGCACGCTCTATAGCCACGAACAACACGTTCTGCACGCTCTATAACCATGGACGTGACGTTCTGCACGCTCTATACCCACGGACCTGACGTTCTGCACGCTCTATAACCACAGACGTGACGTTCTGCACGCTTCATAGCCACAGACGTGAAGTTCTGCACGTTTAGAACCACGGACGTGACGTTCTGCACGCTCTATAACCACGGACGTGACGTTCTGCACGCTCTATAACCACGGATGTGACGTTCTGCACGTTTAGAACCACGGACGTGACGTTCTGCACGCTCTATAACCACGGACGTGACGTTCTGCACGCTCTATAACCACGGACGTGACGTTCTGCACGCTTCATAGCCACAGACGTGAAGTTCTGCACGTTTAGAACCAAGGACGTGGCGTTCTGCACGCTCTATAACCACGGACGTGGCTTTCTGCACCCTGTGATCCTTCATTTTCACCTCCTCTCCTTCTTCTTTTTTTAAAAGTATAATTAATGAATCCACGTGCACTTAAATGTTCCGTCAGTGTTTTTATCAAAGACCCAGCAGGAGGTTTGTAACGCAACACATATTACACATGACATTAAATATTGATGCTTATCCTCATTGAAACTGACATAAGTTTTAAATTACAGAATCACACAGCACAGCAGGAACCCGTCATGGGTTTAATAAGTTAACTGTGAGGTTTTGTAAATGTTCCCTTAAAGCTACAGCAAGGACTCCATGGAAACTTCTGCAAGAGCCGATTCATCAAAAACATTTAATTTGGATTTGCAGCTGTAAAGTTGGACATTTTAACATAGAGCTCTATAGACTGGTGTAGTTTTGAGTCCTAAACCAGGAAATGAGTTAGCATTTTAGCACCGTGGTTCTAACCACTAAAAGTCTAAATGTGTATTTTGAATGTGTTTGTGTTTAGACTGAAATAAGGTCTGTGGTTAACACAAGCTGAAGAGTTGATGTTTTGTTAGACGCGATAAACTACGTTAGCTAAGACCCCACTTGTGACTTTTAAAGTTTTTACGTGAACTTTAAACGGCGGTTGCTAACGAGTAGCTAACTGAAACTACAGTGGTTGTCATGGAGACATTAAACGTCATCACGCCGGGAACCCTCTCCCTAATCCTCCTTACAGCCTCTAGTCATGTTTTTCAGTGCTCTTGTAAATATTAGGTTAATAAACAACTTCATATAAATGATCTTCATCTGTAAAGATTATCCTGCTGAACAAAATAGCTCCACATCAGAAACGTGTGTTTGACACAGATTATTTTCTGCTATGATCCAAAATCCAATGCAAAAATCCCATAGACAAATTTACGTAGGAACCACCGGCGCCATTTTTTCGGGTTGGCCTACAAAAATGACTATACCAGTCTATGGAGACTGACTCACTGCAGGAGACAGACTCTAGTGGACACTGGAGGAACTGCAGCTGTGAAGTTGGACATTTTAACATAGAGCTCTATGGAGACTGACTCACTGCAGGAGACAGACTCTAGTGGACACTGGAGGAACTGCAGCTGTAAAGTTGGACATTTTAACATAGAGCTCTATGGAGACTGACTCACTGCAGGAGACAGACTCTAGTGGACACTGGAGGAACTGCAGCTGTAAAGTTGGACATTTTAACATAGAGCTCTATGGAGACTGACTCACTGCAGGAGACAGACTCTAGTGGACACTGGAGAAACTGCAGCTATAAAGTTGGACATTTTAACATAGAGCTCTATGGAGACTGACTCACTGCAGGAGACAGACTCTAGTGGACACTGGAGGAACTGCAGCTGTAAAGTTGGACATTTTAACATAGAGCTCTATGGAGACTGACTCACTGCAGGAGACAGACTCTAGTGGACACTGGAGGAACTGCAGCTGTAAAGTTGGACATTTTAACATAGAGCTCTATGGAGACTGACTCCCTGCTGTTTTTTAAGCCTGTATTGGAGGTTCTGGACCAGCTCGTTGTTTAAAGGGAGCAGAGAGAACACGTTTGTGTTGATTGTGTCTGTTTTGATGTTTTTCAGTGCAGTGGGTCACAGAAACGTTTTCTTGCTAACACTGGACATTTACAGAAACGATGATACTGTGAGTTTTTTCTCCCTGCTCATAAACAACGACTTGAATTTAAATATCGGAAGTTGCTGACTGCTGAAGCAAAGAAGCAGCAAAGATGAGGCGTTGAGAATGAGGAGCTGTGCTTGGTGCTAATCGACGTGCTCACACAGAAGAGGTGATTTAAAAGCAGCCAGCCTTTGAAAATGAAAAGTCTCAATCTTTGAACATTCAGATTCACACCAGTAAGTCTGTGAATGTCTGCTGGTGGCTTGAAGCAGCTGCTCCTCTATATCATTAGCCTTCATTTGATGTTCCATAAAATTCAATTACTCATGCATTATGAGTACTCGAGTGTAATCAAATGAAGGAGCTCGGGGGCCGTGATGTGAGCCGGTGGGATGGCTGAGAGAGAGAGTGCAGCTTGACCTGAAGGACGACCCGCTCCAACAGAAACCTCTCCACTAACCTCTGTTTTCACTCAGCCTGTCGATTCCACTGAATACACACCTCGCTCTTCATAAAGACCAGAGTGTCACACACACACACACACACACACACACACACACACACACACACACTCTCTGGGGTTACTCTGCTCTGACAGTCACACCAAACTCTGATGGATAGATTCTGTTTGGATCACAAATACTGGACTCTGATTGGCTCTCGTCTGTTCTGGTTATCCTTCAGTGAGGAAACAAACCCATCCTTGATTTAAACCAAAAAACACTCAAGGTGCAGCACTCAGGTAGCAGCTGATTGGTTCAACAAGTGATGCAGCGAGAGTCTGCAGCTTTGATTCGTTCGGAGGAAGGTTTATTGGGGGACGAGTTCTACTAACATGTTGTACCGATCTGTCCTTTTCTCATTCATCATCATGTAAAGTCCGGAAATGTAATGCAGACATTTGTCCAGGAGTGTCCCTTCTGGTTCTTTAACTCAGAAAGGCAGCCACCAAGGTTTCATGCATGGCTCCTTCATTTAACCTCTGAGCTTAAGGGACTCTCTCACATCAGACTGAATCCCAGTGGGCGAGCGAGCCAGCAGAGGTCCTAAAAATAATCAACACACACGTCTAATATTTCATGGAAATCCTTCATTAAACTGCAGGATGAACCCAGACCAAACATCTCCACACTGCATTATCAGAAACACACTGACTTTCTTCTGATTGTTTCAGTAGAAGTCTTTGTGTGTCTGACAGAGAGGAGGAGAGCTGGTCTGGGCTTCTGATCAGGACGCCTCCCTTCATCTTACTTCGGATCATTTATGGACATCCAAGAATATCTGAAGCCTGATCAGAGATCGAAGGCTGGACGTCCATGAGACCACAAAGACAGACTTCACGTGGTTACACATGGGCCGATGTAAGATTCTGTCACTGAAGGATGTTGAAGGTTTCAGAGAGGTAGAGGAGCGGTGGCAGCTTTAATGAAGGCTGTGAGGAAGATGAGTGACTTCACAGGTGAGCTGCATTAACCTTAAAGATCCCAGCTGACAGGTTTAACCCCGGAGAGCAGCAGGTTACATGACCAGAGTCTTTCAGAACGCTTCAGGCGGTTGAGTTAAAGTGAATCCTTCCACAGCGTTTATAAAGTTTAACAAGTCACCAGGCCGCCACAGCCAATCGAAGGTGGAGAACACTAAAGACCTGACACGCTGCTTTACAGACCGCAGTGTGGCGTGTGTGCTGCGCTGGACACCAGGTCCGGCTCGGCTGGTTCTGGTCTGGGAATGAGGACAACGCAGCACGCGTCGAGCACACGGCCACCCAGACAGGAAGTCATTATTTCAAAATAAGACAATAAGTTTATTAAGAGAACACTTTATCGTTATTTACACAGAAACGAGCATCAAGTACGTTAATGATCACAGCTCAGCACTGACACATATACACACACACACACACACACACACACACACACACATATACACAAACAGATATACACACACACATACACGCTCTCTGTTCAGCAGTGTGACAGAGTGAGGAATGAAACAGTGTGTGTTTAGCTCCTCCCACAGGACGCTCTTCATGTCATACATGAGCAGGGTCGGACCCTCCCAGAGGGCTGTGCCTCGTGATGAACGAGCGCTCGATACACTCAGCCTCCATCTTTCCTCACTTTATCAACATGACATCAAAACAATGAAGAAGACACACAGCAGCCGGTCGGCGGCTCGTCCGTGTGCTCGCTTCCTCCTCCTGGGACGCGTGTGCAGCGGCGTGTGCAGCGGCGTGTGCAGCGGCGTGTGCAAACTTCCCTGAATCAAAGATCCTTTTAGGTTTCATGATTCAGAGTCTGCAGAGATCAGCGCTGCTTTGGTCTGATTGGGATTATTTCCTCCGTTACGATTGGACGCTCCTGTCTCGCCCTGTTTGAATCATTCAGCATCTTCTCAGCTGGGAACCATGAAGCTTCCAGGTGAGCATGCAGTGAAACACATGAAGCTTCCAGGTGAGCATGCAGTGAATGATGAACACATGAAGCTTCCAGGTGAGCATGCAGTGAAACACATGAAGCTTCCAGGTGAGCATGCAGTGAATGATGAACACATGAAGCTTCCAGGTGAGCATGCAGTGAAACACATGAAGCTTCCAGGTGAGCATGCAGTGAATGATGAACACATGAAGCTTCCAGGTGAGCATGCAGTGAAACACATGAAGCTTCCAGGTGAGCATGCAGTGAAACACATGAAGCTTCCAGGTGAGCATGCAGTGAAACACATGAAGCTTCCAGGTGAGCATGCAGTGAATGATGAACACATGAAGCTTCCAGGTGAGCATGCAGTGAAACACATGAAGCTTCCAGGTGAGCATGCAGTGAATGATGAACACATGAAGCTTCCAGGTGAGCATGCAGTGAATGATGAGCACATGAAGCTTCCAGGTGAGCATGCAGTGAATGATGAACACATGAAGCTTCCAGGTGAGCATGCAGTGAAACACATGAAGCTTCCAGGTGAGCATGCAGTGAATGATGAACACATGAAGCTTCCAGGTGAGCATGCAGTGAATGATGAACACATGAAGCTTCCAGGTGAGCATGCAGTGAAACACATGAAGCTTCCAGGTGAGCATGCAGTGAATGATGAGCACATGAAGCTTCCAGGTGAGCATGCAGTGAAACACATGAAGCTTCCAGGTGAGCATGCAGTGAATGATGAACACATGAAGCTTCCAGGTGAGCATGCAGTGAATGATGAGCACATGAAGCTTCCAGGTGAGCATGCAGTGAAACACATGAAGCTTCCAGGTGAGCATGCAGTGAATGATGAACACATGAAGCTTCCAGGTGAGCATGCAGTGAATGATGAACACATGAAGCTTCCAGGTGAGCATGCAGTGAATGATGAGCACATGATGCTTCCAGGTGAGCATGCAGTGAATGATGAACACATGAAGCTTCCAGGTGAGCATGCAGTGAAACACATGAAGCTTCCAGGTGAGCATGCAGTGAATGATGAACACATGAAGCTTCCAGGTGAGCATGCAGTGAATGATGAACACATGAAGCTTCCAGGTGAGCATGCAGTGAATGATGAGCACATGAAGCTTCCAGGTGAGCATGCAGTGAATGATGAACACATGAAGCTTCCAGGTGAGCATGCAGTGAAACACATGAAGCTTCCAGGTGAGCATGCAGTGAATGATGAACACATGAAGCTTCCAGGTGAGCATGCAGTGAATGATGAGCACATGATGCTTCCAGGTGAGCATGCAGTGAATGATGAACACATGAAGCTTCCAGGTGAGCATGCAGTGAATGATGAACACATGAAGCTTCCAGGTGAGCATGCAGTGAATGATGAACACATGAAGCTTCCAGGTGAGCATGCAGTGAAACACATGAAGCTTCCAGGTGAGCATGCAGTGAATGATGAACACATGAAGCTTCCAGGTGAGCATGCAGTGAAACACATGAAGCTTCCAGGTGAGCATGCAGTGAATGATGAACACATGAAGCTTCCAGGTGAGCATGCAGTGAAACACATGATGCTTCCAGGTGAGCATGCAGTGAATGATGAACACATGAAGCTTCCAGGTGAGCATGCAGTGAATGATGAGCACATGATGCTTCCAGGTGAGCATGCAGTGAAACACATGAAGCTTCCAGGTGAGCATGCAGTGAATGATGAACACATGAAGCTTCCAGGTGAGCATGCAGTGAAACACATGAAGCTTCCAGGTGAGCATGCAGTGAAACACATGAAGCTTCCAGGTGAGCATGCAGTGAAACACATGAAGCTTCCAGGTGAGCATGCAGTGAAACACATGAAGCTTCCAGGTGAGCATGCAGTGAAACACATGAAGCTTCCAGGTGAGCATGCAGTGAATGATGAACACATGAAGCGATCACACAAACACGTCCTGTGATGTCATCGACCACGCTAAGAAGGATTAAGCTGCAGATCGCTCTGAGTCTCCATCAGGCTTCTTCTAAACCTCATTTATCCCTTCAAGTCTCGGGGTGAAGAGCGAGGAGGCAGAGCCCCCCCCCCCCCGCCCCCCCCTGAGCTTTAGGTGGGATCAAGTCTTGTTTGGATGCTGACGTACAGCGAGCTCCCGTCTCTGGAGGGCGAGCTGCTGATGTGTTTGTCCTCATCGCTCGGCCTGTAACAAACGTCCTGAGGCCCGGGGCTCAAACGTGAGCGCGCCCTTTGATGTCCGATGGGAGGAGCCTATCTGTTGCTCGACTTGAGTTTTAAAAGCTTTCCCAGCGATCACGATGAAAGGGTTTCTATTGTGTTCAGTCTGTCCATCACACAGGCATCATGGGTCTCACAACCTGAGCAGTAAGGCCCACTCTGATTGGCTGGATCTCCCTCATCATCATCATCATCATCATCATCATCATCATCATCATCATCCCTCAGGAGCTTAAAGCCGGACTGTGAAACATAAAGCAGCAAACACACATTTATTTAACTCGTGTAAAATGTTCCTGGTCATTACTTTAACCATCGCCATTTGTCTGCTGCGGCGGTGGCGTCCCTGAGAGACGCTTCATTACAACGCTCCGTAATGTGATCGATGCATTAGAGCGCCGGCTGTACCGCTGGACGCCACAGAGGAGCTAATGTCTGCCTGCAGGAGAATACATCGTGCTGCTGCATGATTGCTCACACGCTGCCAAACGGGGGCTCGATGCGTCTGCTGGACCAATCAATAATGGCGCCCTGCCACGCTGACTGCCGCTCCTTCAACTCGAGTGTCGGAATGTCTGGAGTGTAACTTTGCCTGTCCGGCGTGCGTTGTGTCCAAACAGGAAGCAGTCTAATTAAGATAGGAGGCTGCTTGTTCAGAGCTGAGTGTTGTTGTCTCACTCGTGTTTCTCTGCAGCACTACAGAAGGTCAGACCTCATCACGCCGTCCCACCGCCGCTCACTCAGGAGCACGCGCTCAGAGGAAACTGAGGAACACAGATTAGACGTATTAGCATAAGCAGCAGCGTGTGTGAATGCTAACTGAGCAGCTCGCTTCAATGAAAGGACCCATCAAAGCTTCTTCTTCTTCTTCACTCCAAACTCAGCTGCTCCTGCAGAACGCTGCCGGACAGGAAATGACCTTCTGATGATTGGAACATGTAGCTGTTGAGCGTTCACGTGAACTGTCATTAGAAACCTGTTGTAGCGTGACGCCAGGAACACACACACACACACACACACACACACACACACACACACACACACACACACACACACACACACACACACACACACACACACACACACACACACACACACACACACACACACACACACACACACACACACACACACACACACACACACACACACACACTGAAAATGTCAGGTGTGTGTGTGTGTGTGTGTGTGAGACGTGAATAAATGAAGGAGGAGAGCAGATGAAAGCGAGCAGAACAAAGCGTGCTCGGGTCAGGATGAAAGGATGAAACATGAGCGTGCACGTGAGCGTGCACGTGGCCTCGTGCCTGAGCTTCATGTCTTAACAGCCTTTGAAACAGATGTACCTGAGGAACTGTGTCATTGAAGACAAGAGAGAGAAGTGTTGATGAATGATCTGTTGGGTTCAGGCCTGTGTCCCCTTTCTAAAGCCTGAGTAAAGTTTTATTAGGGACAAACAGAATGGAACTTACATAGAGCACCCCCCATGGCACCTAACATGTAGGTGTGGAAAAAAGGAAAGGGGGGGCGGGGTCTGAATCCTCTATCCTTATTGGAGGAGGCCCAAAGTAAGCCCACAAGGAGACCCCAGTCTATAAAAGCCATCACATCCTAAAATTCACTGTCTCCAGATGCTTCCAGCTTTAGAGGATGCCCGGCTCTCTCACATGCTGGACCTCATATTCAAGGAAGCCAACCCCCTCCTCTCTTGGCTAACCGCAAGGAACTGCAGGTAGCCTACTCTGGATTTTCCACAAGATGACCAAGATCAGAACTACCTGGTTCGAGCGCGAAGAGTTTCTCCCCTTAGAATTTTGTAAGACATCGACGAATGGAATTGGACAAGAGTGATGAAGAAAGCCACTGATCCCTGAATCCACAAGGACATGAAGAACCCGGCTCCAGAATCCACAAGGACATGAAGAGCAAGGCTCCAGAATCCAGAAGGACATGAAGAGCAAGGCTCCAGAATCCAGAAGGACATGAAGAACCCGGCTCCAGAATCCAGAAGGACACGAAGAACCCGGCTCCAGAATCCAGAAGGACATGAAGAGCAAGGCTCCAGAATCCAGAAGGACATGAAGAACCCGGCTCCAGAATCCAGAAGGACATGAAGAACCCGGCTCCAGAATCCAGAAGGACATGAAGAGCAAGGCTCCAGAATCCAGAAGGACACGAAGAACCCGGCTCCAGAATCCAGAAGGACATGAAGAGCAAGGCTCCAGAATCCAGAAGGACATGAAGAGCAAGGCTCCAGAATCCAGAAGGACATGAAGAGCAAGGCTCCAGAATCCAGAAGGACATGAAGAGCAAGGCTCCAGAATCCAGAAGGACATGAAGAACCCGGCTCCAGAATCCAGAAGGACACGAAGAGCAAGGCTCCAGAATCCAGAAGGACATGAAGAGCAAGGCTCCAGAATCCAGAAGGACATGAAGAGCAAGGCTCCAGAATCCAGAAGGACATGAAGAGCAAGGCTCCAGAATCCAGAAGGACATGAAGAACCCGGCTCCAGAATCCAGAAGGACACGAAGAGCAAGGCTCCAGAATCCAGAAGGACATGAAGAGCAAGGCTCCAGAATCCAGAAGGACATGAAGAGCAAGGCTCCAGAATCCAGAAGGACATGAAGAGCAAGGCTCCAGAATCCAGAAAGACACGAAGAGCAAGGCTCCAGAATCCAGAAGGACATGAAGAACCCGGCTCCAGAATCCAGAAGGACACGAAGAGCAAGGCTCCAGTCCCATATCTGAATCCTGCTACCTACTCCTACATCTGCCACGAAGGAAACCTGCCTGGAGCTGCTGATTTGAACATTCAGCAAAGTGAGGACCAAACTCTCTTACAGTAATCACTCGGAGCGATCCACAGTGAGAGAGTTTGGTCTGAGCAGAAAAAGGTATTACTATTATTATGATTAAAATATTATTACTGTTGATGATACGTCACATTCTGTTGTCAGCTGCTGCAGTTGTTTCATTGTGTTGAACCGCTGTGCTCGCCCTTGTGTTTTCATTTCATGCTATGCTAGTTTACTTTCAGTTACCTACGTTCACCATCAGACAGAGAGTCACCGGCTCTCTGCTGTTTAAGTTACAGTTACTGAGAGCTGCAGCTGTTACAGTGACCACATGGCCCTTTCTTTATGTCCACCATCTTAACCATGTGATCGACCACATGGTGCTTTGTCCCCCGCAGCCATCTTGTTTTCTCTCTCCTCACACACACACACACACACACACACACACAGACACACACACAGACACACACACACACACACACACACACCCACACACACACCCATCACACACACACACACACACACACACACACACACACTAACTTGATGTTTCTTTGTTAAATAAATTCTGTTATAATTTAAAGAGCAGTTGTTTGTGATCACTGTGTATTCACTTTGTGACTCAGGCTGGGTGAAAGAGCTTTGTGTTCAGATTTCACACCTTCAATTAAATACAGATTATTAATTATTGATGATATTGGTATTTAATTAAGTAATTTGAGACTGATATTTGTAATATTTTGGTTGTTCCCTGTTTGCAGGGTGGTGCTTAAACTCAGTTTAATAACAAATATTGATTCATATTAATAACTAAGTAAACTTAATTATGACATTTATTTTGACAACTAAATTTTACATTATAAAAACCCAACATATTCAAGTTTGAAATCTTCCCTCACTCGTCACATGCTGCCTTTAAAAGCTCGTTCACTTCAGTTCAGCTGTGTTGCTATGGTGATCCATCTCTGTGAATGTTCCTGCTTTGTTCACTCAAGGTTATCTCAGCGGGCGTTTTGGGACAGCAGGAACTGTTGGAACTGTTTCCAGGAGCAGGAACTGTCCGAGAGACTAACAGCCTGGACGGGAGGAAGAGATCTGATCCTCGCTCACAGTAGAAGAAGAAAAGGCTCTTTCCTCTGATGATGATGCATGAGGAGGACTCCCTCGACCAGCCGTCCCATTGATTCCTGATTCTGCTGCAGTTAAAATGTCAGTCGTGTTTAAAATGAGTCAATTAGCTGACAGCGAGGAGAACCCTGCGTTTACCTGCCTGAGCTCTGAGGGTCCACCATCATCCAGATCCTCTCAGGGGATCTTCCATCTGTCGGCTTTAGGTGTTGATGCATCTCGAGCCTCGGCGGATCAATACCAGCTGTCACTCACTCACGCACCAGAGCGGAGAGAGAGAGTTTCCAATCCAGATTTTCCAACAATTCCTGAAAGCTGCAGAGAAGAAGAGCTCCTGTTTTCAGTCAGGAATGTGAGCTTAAGTCCTGCAGGATTCACACGGGAACATCCTGAGCTCATTGATCATGGCGAGCGCCCGCACAGGAAACCTCGGAGGGCAAACTGAGGAGCTTCGATCGCTCTTGCTGCGTGTATCGATCAGCAGGCCCAGATAGATGGCTCTCCACTTTGCTTCCATCCGTCATCGAAGGTGAAACTCCGAGCCGTCCTCCGCCTGGGAGACGCTCCGTCTATGAATGCAAACATGAGAACAACGCTGCCGCTCCTTCTCAGAGAGCACACGTGTTGCTTTGTGTCACACTAACACGCACACACATCATGAAGAGTGAGCGGGCTGAGCGCCATCTTTGTCAGGATCCCGAACAGATGAAGGGGGAGATGAAAAAACATCATACGTGACCTGGACACAGGTGACTTGGACACACGTGACTTGGACACAGGTGACCTGGACACAGGTGACTTGGACACACGTGACTTGGACACAGGTGACTTGGACACAGGTGACCTGGACACAGGTGACTTGGACACAGGTGACTTGGACACAGGTGACTTGGACACAGGTGACTTGGACATGCATGACTTGGACATAGGTGACTTGGACACAGGTGACTTGGACATGCATGACTTGGACACATGGGACTTGGACACACGTGACTTGGACACAGGGGACTTGGACACACCAGACTTGGACACACGTGACTTGGACACAGGGGACTTGGACACACCAGACTTGGACACACGTGACTTGGACACACGTGACTTGGACATGCATGACTTGGACACACGTGACGTTAGGCTCCTTTAATTCCAGGGTCTCCTCGCTGCTGAGTGAGAATCCTTCCTGTGTCTGTACAGATGTTTGGTGAGCTGGGATGGTGAACACCTTGAATCAGTCATGCCCCCCCCCTCTATAACAGCCTCAGCCCCCCCCTCTATAACAGCCTCAGCCCCCCCTCTATAACAGCCTCAGCCCCCCCCCCCCTCTATAACAGCCTCAGCCCCCCCCTCTATAACAGCCTCAGGCCCCCCCCCTCTATAACAGCCTCAGGCCCCCCCTCTATAACAGCCTCAGGCCCCCCCCCTCTATAACAGCCTCAGCCCCCCCCTTCCTGCCTCTGGGATCAGACAGAGATTGGTCTGTGATTCTGGTGAAGCCAGAGGTCAGAGGACATGTCCTCCAGTTTGGACCCGGTTCTGACTGGTGCTGATAAAAGCGTCACTGAGCCTCCTGCCTTCAGTCTGAGCGTCAGCGTGGACGAGACGAGACGTCTGCTCCAGCTGAAATTGGGGATATCCTGCCGGAGCATCTGCTGTCCTGACAGGTGGAATAAATCAGCTGCTGCTCTCCATAGACAGACCTGCACACTGCAGCTCTCTCTCTCTCTGTCTCTCTCTGTCTCTCTCTGTCTCTCTGTCTCTCTCTGTCTCTCTGTCTCTCTCTCTCTCTCCGTCTCTCTGTCTCTCTCTGTCTGTCTGTCTCTCTCTCTCTCTCTGTCTCTCTGTCTCTCTCTCTCTCTCCGTCTCTCTGTCTCTCTGTCTCTCTGTCTCTCTCTCTCTCTCCG
>NC_136712.1:19597535-19637535 GCF_947650265.1 Symphodus melops
CCGTCCTCACACTGGTCCGTCCTCACACTGGTCCGTCCTCACACTGGTCTGTCTTCACACTGGTCCGTCTTCACATTGGTCCGTCCTCACACTAGTCCGTCTTCACACTGGTCCGTCCTCACACTGGTCCGTCCTCACACTGGTCCGTCTTCACACTAGTCCGTCCTCACACTGGTCCGTCCTCACACTGGTCTGTCTTCACACTGGTCCGTCTTCACATTGGTCCGTCCTCACACTGGTCCGTCCTCACACTGGTCTGTCTTCACACTGGTCCGTCCTCACACTGGTCCGTCCTCACACTAGTCCGTCTTCACACTGGTCCGTCCTCACACTGGTCCGTCCTCACACTTTGATCAGACTAACATGGTGCTGCTGGTGAAGGAGGCGGGCTCTGGAATGTTTGCTCAGATTAGTAATAAACCTGTCAATCACTCTGAGAGGAAGCAAACACACTCCAACATCTTTCGTTTTCACACTTATCTTCAGAGAGAGGAAACGGTCTGACACAGAGGCTGCAGCTCAAAGTGTTTTTGACAGGCAGACAAACGAGGAAAGAAATCACCTTGTGGACTTTCTGCCTGGTTGTTACATGAGCTCAGAACTCTTCCTGAAGCTTTGATTAAAAGTTTGAAGCTTTCACTGGAGGTGCTCCTCTACATGCAGAGGGCTGGAGTCACCTGACCTGCAGCTCCACCATCTCTTTGTGTCTATTTCTGCAGGAAGCAGAGCAAGGGTGTCTGTTACATGACACATCTGGCCTTTTCTGAGCGTCTGTTCCAAAAGTCAGAACTGAACTGGGGAAACAGCTCCTTTAACTTCAAACAAAGAGCTGAAACTTTAAGAGCTCCTCTGATTGGACGCTTGTAAGAGGAGGTTAGAGGACCTGTAGGTGGACACATCTGGCTGCAGATGGTGTCTGTTTGTGTCTTTCAAAGCCTTTTCATGGATGCTTGTATGTTTGGCAGCTCGTTGTTTGAGTGAAACCTGCTGCCTGTCTCTAATCTCAGTGAGTTATCTTTGCTAGTTAAATAAAGTTTAAAGGTCACATTAATACAAAATTAAAGGTCAGGTCAAAGGTCAGGCCCATCTTAAAGATTGCAGAACACCAGTGAGACTAAGACCATCAAAAACCTAAAACCTGGACCGGGAAGGCTGTGACAGAAGTGAATCACATACTGGAGGACTGTTTGGACTGAGGACAGGTTGGACACTACCGACACTCGGTCGATTATTGGAGATTATTGGAGGGATGAATCTAAATCACCCCGTGTGGCTTCAGCTGTTAACAGGAACTCAGCTTGTTACACAAACACAGCGCCCCCACTGTTCAGGCTGCTCACTGCTTCTTTAAGAGCGTCCAGTCTTTGTCGACAATCAGCACGACTACGACTGTGATCATAGCACACACACACACACACACACACATGTACAAACACACACACACACACACACACACACACATGCACACACACATACACACGTACAAACACACACACACACACACACGCTGGCTGACCCCCTGGGTCCACTGTGTAGGTGTGCAGCTGAAACTCTATTTATGGAGTCTGTCCAAAGAAGCTCTCATTCAGCCACACACACACACACACACCGCTCTCAGACAAACACACACACACGCACACACACACCGCTCTCAGACAAACACACACGCACCATCTACAGTAAATATCACAGGAGGTCGGACTGTGGAGCTGCAGTTTTATCTCCAGGGGAAGAAGAAGTTGTGTTTGTTTGTGACAGTGTGTGTGTGTAGGTGTGTGCGTGTGTGTAGGTGTGTGTGTGTGTGTGTGTGTGTCTGTGTTGTTTGACAGACAGTGTGTTACCATGCTGTGGGTTGTCTCAGACAGGATTAGTCATGTTATTGTTTCTGCCTTTGGACTCACACACACACACACACACACACACACACACACACACACACACACACACACACACACACACACACACACACACACACACACACACACACACACACACACACACACACACACACACACACACACACACACACACACACACACACACACACACACACACACACACACACACACACACACACACACACACACACACGCGTTGCTCTGCGATGAGAGCTGGTGTGTGTGTGTGTGTGTGTGTGAGGTTTATTGATGTGGTGAGCTAAAGAAAAAGAAAGATGTTCACCTTGAACACCCTTCACACCTCATGATTTCAGAAGGTGCAGAATATTCTCCTCCTGCAAAACACTCCATATATATTTCATGAACATTTTCTCCATCTACTAAAATATGAAACCATCAAAACCTGCTGTTCACTTTACATGTTTAACTGGTTTCAGTGGATGCACGTCAATCAATTCATGCTGACACATCCTGTGTTGAAGCTTCTCTGACAACAACTGGTGAACTGACCTGCTTCAGATAGAAGTGATTGTACCCGAGCTAAAAAGCCTCTGCATGTTTCTAATAAGCTCCAGCAGCAGAAAGCTGCTCAAACTAGGATCAATGTTGGAGATGAAACATGGAGAGAGGTTAGAACGCAGAAAGCTTTACAGACCCATGCAGAGCTGGCTAAACACTGAAGCTACAGTGTCCACCACATGCAGAGCTGGCTAAACACTGAAGCTACAGTGTCCACCACATGCAGAGCTGGCTAAACACTGAAGCTACAGTGTCCACCACATGCAGAGCTGGCTAAACACTGAAGCTACAGTGTCCACCACATGCTGAGCTGGCTAAACACTGAAGCTACAGTGTCCACCACATGCAGAGCTGGCTAAACACTGAAGCTACAGTGAGAGAGGTTAGAACGCAGAAAGCTTTACAGACCCATGCAGAGCTGGCTAAACACTGAAGCTACAGTGTCCACCACATGCAGAGCTGGCTAAACACTGAAGCTACAGTGTTCACCACATGCAGAGCTGGCTAACACTGAAGCTACAGTGGCCACCACATGCAGAGTTGGCTAAACACTGAAGCTACAGTGTCCACCACATGCAGAGCTGGATAAACACTGAAGCTACAGTGTCCACCACATGCAGAGCTGGCTAAACACCGAAGCTACAGTGTCCACCACATGCAGAGCTGGCTAAACACTGAAGCTACAGTGAGAGAGGTTAGAACGCAGAAAGCTTTACAGACCCATGCAGAGCTGGCTAAACACTGAAGCTACAGTGTCCACCACATGCAGAGCTGGCTAAACACTGAAGCTACAGTGTCCACCACATGCAGAGCTGGCTAAACACTGAAGCTACAGTGGCCACCACATGCAGAGCTGGCTAACACTGAAGCTACAGTGGCCACCACATGCAGAGTTGGCTAAACACTGAAGCTACAGTGTCCACCACATGCAGAGCTGGATAAACACTGAAGCTACAGTGTCCACCACATGCAGAGCTGGCTAAACACCGAAGCTACAGTGTCCACCACATGCAGAGCTGGCTAACACTCAAGCTACAGTGTCCACCACATGCAGAGCTGGCTAAACACTGAAGCTACAGTGTCTCTACATGCAGAGCTGGCTAAACACTGAAGCTACAGTGTCCACCACATGCAGAGCTGGCTAAACACTGAAGCTACAGTGTCTCTACATGCAGAGCTGGCTAAACACCGAAGCTACAGTGTCTCAACATGCAGAGCTGGCTAAACACTGAAGCTACAGTGTCCACCACACGTTGACCTGTGTGAGAGGAGGGGGCGGGGCCAGACAGCTCTCTGTGATGATTAGAGTTTAGACTGCTGTACACATTTTAACACTAGGGTTAAATATTATATATATATATATAAACATTGCGCCTTTAATTAAGAAATGACTGAATATTCTATCATGACTTTTGAAGTTTTTAAATGTGTTTGCCCATACGATTTCACACACACACACACACACACACACACACACACACACACACACACACACACACACACACACACACACACACACACACACACACACACACACACACACACACACACACACACACACACACACACTCTTGGAAATCCAAGGACGAAGCTGACGGCGTTTATTCAATTAGCACAGACTGACTCACACTGGGAAAGAAACTGGTCTCCATGGTGACACATCTCAGCTCCACTCACCTCCCTCATCCAGGACACACACACACACACACACACACACACACACACACACACACACACAATAAAGGATGTATTCCATTGAAAGCTGACACACTTTCTCTGCAGACAAACAATAAACCGGTGAGATAAACTCCATCCATCCTACTTTAGAGTCGTCAGAGATTCGTCCTGATTCTCTTCTTCTTCTCTGCAGATTCTCTCACACAGCTCCATGAACATCTGGCCGTATATTTATGACTCTCAGAGTGTGTGTGTGTGTGTGTGTGTGTGTGTGTGTCCTGTTTGTATCGATGTGCGTCCGTCATCAGAGCAGCAGGTTCTCGGCAGCAGCTGGGTCTCACGTTGGCTCCACATCAGTGGCTGTGTGAGGTCACTGTGCTGGCCCGTGATGCTGCGTGTGGAGCTAACACACAGAGCTGAGGCTGCAGCTGGACGAGGACGCTCTGACAACAACTGGAGGAGAATCTGGCAGGGACTAAAAACACACAGAGGGACGAACCCCGCTGTGCGGAGCCTCTCTTCCCTCCTGAACCCTTTCAAGGGTCAGAGTTCAGTCGTGTTCGCTCCTCGCCTGCAGCGTTTAATCCATGCTCCGGTCTGCCGACTGGATGCTTTTTATTAGCGTGTTGTTTTTCTTTCTGTTCTAGAAAACTTTTAGCTTTTCAGGTTTTATAGCGTCCAAGGTGGCCACACGTGGCGTCCTGGTGGAGCTGCTGCAGAAGGAGTTCTCTGAGGTCTTCTGGTATGTAGACACTCACAGAATTCTCCACAGGGAACTCTCCGTCATCCCGATGGTCTCATATAGATTTTGGATTTGTTGCTGAGCTTTCCAGATCTCTCTCTGGTTCCCAGTCTGAGTCCCTCCAGACTCCAGGTGCTGTGAGGCTCTGTGATCAGCTCATCGCACGCCATGACCAGCGTAACAAACGCTAAGATGGCGGAGTCTGACCTCGCCATACGTGAGGACTCCTGGTTAGAATCTTTCTCTCTGAGATTAAAATCCTTCCTGACATAATAATGAATCTTTGAAACCAGTTCCTATGGTGACACTTTGTTCTTCCCAAAGATCCTTCAGCTTCCCCTTTAATCTCTACAGACTTGTCGACACCATGAGATCTTGTAATCTGCTTTAATTCTAAAATAATGGGCAGCTCAGGCCTCGGTGTGTCCGCCTGTTAGCTTAATGAAACGTGCTTTAATAAAGATCGAACAGGACGCTTTTAAAGCGATTAACCTTTGAAGAGTTGATGTCTCTGACCTTTTGTGGAGCATCGAATCAGGTAAAACATAAAACTAAACAACACTCGATGGACATTTAAGTCTCCATCAACATCAGTCCCAAACTAATGGCTCCATTTTTAATCAGCCATCTTTAAAGGTAGAGCTGAGAGTTTTTAACACCTGCGAGTCTGTCCTCCTGACAGCTGCAGCGGGAGTCTGAATCTGTATTGTTTTTATAAATAAGTATGACTAAAGCAGCAGATGGTTCATTAAGTGAAGACGTTAGCTTAAATTAGACACGAGGTCGTTACCTGAGAACAAATTAAGTGGAGGCATTAAAGAGCTGCTGTCTCTGAAGTCTGAGGAGTCTGTGCACGAGTGCAGCTGTTCTCAGATCTGTTTCCTCTGCAGCTTCAAACAGTCTGAGGAAGAGTTCCTCCTCTGATCGGTCCTCACAGCGTCCTCATTTATTGTCCACTGTCCTCTTTGTTTCTCTTCGAGAGCTTTCTGATCTGTGCAGACGGCTTCATGATGTTTCACACGAGTCGATCACAGAGGAGGTTCAATAATCCTCAGTCTCTGTTAATAGATCCGCCTCCCTCTGCGCTCTGAGAGCTCTGCGGAGTGAACGGCCGCCACGCCGCCGAGACTCTGAACACGTGAGGTACCTCACACGCCGTGTGGGAGTCGACGTACGAGAGCGACGATGACACACATCGCACACCTATCTGGTGGAAGTTCTGGGTTAGTGTTCGTTAAGTTTCCTCGCTCCTGATTGGTCAGCAGAGCTGTCAATCATGGTGTTACATCCTGTCTTTCTCCCTCCTTAATGAGAAACTGTCCTTTATGAAATGTAAAACATGATTCATCAGACTGTTTGAGTTCAGTTAAAATCAGAACATCAACAACGTGCAACACGACACCGCAGGTGGAGTTCTTCTGAGCGCGCTCAGTAGCTCCGTGTTAGAAACATGATGTAACTCTTACAAACAGCTTCAGGCCCCCCGAGACTCTCTACAGAGCGCCAGCCTGATGTTTGTTCATTAGATTTTTATAGTCGTCTTCTAAGTGTTATTGTGCGAGTGTGAGCGCTGAGAGAGAGAGAGAGAGACGCGGGCGAGCGGGGAGGAGGAAGGTCACATTTGATTAGGACGCCCTGGTTGTGTTTGTGAACGCAGCCCACTCAGCTCTGCAGGATGTTTTCATGAAGCAGATGCACTTTGAGCTCAGGCTGGTTTTATTCTCATCAGCACGGAGCATCGCAGCGATTACACCAAATGAACAGCGGTGAAATGGAGTTCTGCTGCCTGGAGGGCAGAAACATCTGCCCCAAAGTCACAAACAGGAGAGACGATTTCAACCAATCAGAACGGAGAGCAATGAAAAACATTTAAAAGAAAACCTTCGAATGGAGAGAATAAATAATAACCATGTTACCTCCTGATGCTTTAATACAATCACACATTCCAACAGCAGGGGGCGCTCGAGCTCACATTAACAAAAGATGACGTTTGAGGCTGGCGGGGAATCATGGGAGTGATTCTTGTTCTTTGAATGAACTGGATGTTTTCACGACTCTGACTCACTGTCAGGAGGCGTGGCGAGGTGTGGTGTGGTAAGGTGTGACGAGGCGTGATGAGGCGAGGCGTGGCGACGCATGGCGAGGTGTGACAACGCATGGCGAGGCTTAGTGAGGCGTGACGAAGCGTGGCAAGGCGTGGCGAGGCAAGGCGTGGCGAGGTGAGGCGTGGCGTGGCATTGCGTGGCGTTGCGTGGCGTGGCGAGGTGAGGTGAGGTGAGGTGAGGCGTGGCGTGGCATTGCGTGGCGTTGCGTTGCGTGGCGTGGCGAGGTGAGGTGAGGCGTGGCGTTGCGTGGCAAGGTGAGGCGTGGCGTTGCGTGGTGTGGTGAAGTGAGGCGTGACGTGGCAAGGTGAGGCGTGGCGATGCGTGGTGAAGTGAGGCGTGGCGTGGCAAGGTGAGGCGTGGCGTTGCGTGGCGTGGTGAAGTGAGGCGTGACGTGGCAAGGTGAGGCGTGGCGTTGCGTGGCGTGGCGAGGTGAGGCGTTGCGTGGCGTGGCGAGGTGAGGCGTGGCGTTGCGTGGCGTGGCGAGGTGAGGCGTGGCGTTGCGTGGCGTGGCGAGGTGAGGCGTGGCGTTGCGTGGCAAGGTGAGGTGAGGCGTGGCGTGGCGTGGCGTTGCGTGGCGAGGTGAGGTGAGGCGTGGCGTGGCGTTGCGTGGTGTGGTGAGGTGAGGCGTGGCGTTGCGAGGTGAGGTGAGGCGTGGCGTTGCGAGGTGAGGTGAGGTGAGGCGTGGCGTTGCGTGGCGAGGTGAGGTGAGGCGTGGCGTGGCGTTGCGTGGCGTGGTGAGGTGAGGCGTGGCGTGGCGTGGCAAGGTGAGGCGTGGCTGCAGAGGACAGCGGCTCTCTTCAGACCGTCTCATACAGCTGATGGACAGACGGTAGATTCGGTCACTCGCTGGATGTTTCTCAGTCTTCAGTCAAAACAGAAATCTGGAACATTAAAGAAGCTGAACTGCAGCTTGAACTTAAACAAAGTGTTGGAGGGTCAGCGGCCTCAGCAGGCCGCCTCCTCCTGCAGCTGTTTCACCTTTTGGAGTGGAGGAGAAGGAAAATCTATTTCTCTGAGCCAAAGTCTTTTATAATGTCAAATAAAAACAGACTTCTGCTCGGAGGTAAACTTCTCTCTTTGTCGGCTTTGAACACTGACTTGAATTTTAACCTCTCGTCTCTGCTGAATCACTGCGCCTGTTGTTCTTTCTCTCTGCAAACACCGAGGTCAGCTGGAGGGATTTGTGCCTGTGCTATAAAAACGTACATGATGCTCGGTGCCCCGCGTGTTAAAGGACTTTCTTCTTCTGCACTCTGTGAACATATTGAGCGGCTAACAGGAGCAGACACGCTGTGGACCGTTCTGTGTTTTTATTTCTGCTACGCGGCTGAGCACTCACACACCAGCTGACCTTTACTCAGGCCGGGGTCGAGTGTTTGCACTCTGCCAAACATCAGCCAGACGAGTGCAGGAGGTTAGAGCACGACAGTGTGAAGCTCATGTAGTCCCTGACCTTTAACCTCTGGGTCCAGCTTCTGCTGTTTCAGCCTTAAGTTACATCAGACTGGTCCTGTGTCTCTGTGATCTTTAACTAACATCCTGCTTTTATCCTGGGTCTCCGGTCCCTGGGTCTCCGGACCCTGGTCCCTGGGTCTCCGGACCCTGGTCCCTGGGTCTCCGGTCCCTGGGTCTCCGGTCCCTGGGTCTCCGGACCCTGGTCCCTGGGTCTCCGGTCCCTGGGTCTCCGGTCCCTGGGTCTCCGGACCCTGGTCCCTGGGTCTCCGGTCCCTGGGTCTCCAGTCCCTGGGTCTCCGGACCCTGGGTCTCCGGACCCTGGTCCCTGGGTCTCCGGTCCCAGGTCTCCGGTCCCAGGTCTCCGGTCCCTGGGTCTCCATTCCCTGGGTTTCTGGTCCCCGGGAATCTGGTCCCTGGGTCTCCTGTCTCCGGTCCCTGGGTCTCTGGTCCCTGGGTCTCCGGTCTCTGATCCCTGGGTCTCCGGTCCCTGGGTCTCTGGTCCCTGGGTCTCTGGATCCTGGTCCCTGGGTCTCCGGTCCCTGGGTCTCTGGATCCTGGTCCCTGGGTCTCTGGATCCTGGTCCCTGGGTCTCCGGTCCCTGGGTCTCTGGATCCTGGTCCCTGGGTCTCCGGTCCCAGGTCTCCGGTCCCTGGGTCTCCGGTTCCTGGGTCCCTGGTTTGTTTCTCTGCCTTTGGTCAGTGATGTAAATATTTGAGGTCATGTGAGAAGGTCACATGGTCTAAACGTCGCCTGTAGTTTTATTCACATTTTGAAACATTTCATGATTTTAACTCTGATGAAAACGTGGATCTTACCAGAGGCGCGGCTCGGGGCCCCGTACCATCAGGGGCCCCGGACCATCAGGGGCCCCAGCTGACAGCTCTCACTCTCCAGTGTTTCATGATTGATGTGAAAACCAAAGCGACAGGACACCTACAGAGTCCAGACGGGCCAGCGTACCCGGGTACATGCAGACCCAGGTCCTCCTGCCTCGGCTCACCTGCACACGGTCACGGAGGTGAGCGACCCGTTAAAGCCACCAGGAAACACGCACGCGTCTGAGCATGCTCAGTGGGAGCCAAGGAATGCACCCGCGTGCAGAGAGGACGTGAGACGGTTTGAGGGACAGATCTAATCAAATGTGAAGTTTAAAAAAACAAATGTTCAGACACGCTTCATGGACTGAAGGACGGATTTATATTCAGGATGTGACCTCGACGAAAACACTGAAGAACCGCGTGAAGAGCGAAGACACGCCTCGTTAACGCCACGCTTTGAGAAAGACACCAGGACGCAGCCGCACCTCCGTCTCCAAGAACAAGTCTAAATATATTCCATGAGTATAAACAGCCCTGTAGATACAGGTGTATTGTTCAGGTGGTGAACAGGAAGCTGATGCTGACGGGAGTTTCCTCTGGAGGGCGTCAGGGCGCCTCCTGAGAGCGAGGGGGAGGAGCCTGAGTAGAGCTAGGCGACTAGCTTAGCCTGCTGCAGCCGCGACCTGACTCCAGATCAGCAGAAGATAACGGACAGAAGAGTCACCTCCCAAAGATCACTCCTCTCCCTCGCCGTGTGTTAGCGCCGCTCGTGTTTGACTCCTGATGAGAATGTCGGACTCACACCACTAACTGTCTGATGATCGTTAGTCGTGCACGCTCGCCATCAACTCAAATGTTTAAATGTCACCGCTGTCTCAACTCATCCATTATTTATCCTGTTTTTTTCACATCATCATTAAGTTTCTCACAGAACGATAAATGTATCTAATTATGTTTGGCATTAAGTAGATGTGATGTTACAGCCGCGCTCGTCTTAATTAGAACAAGCAGAGATTTATGATCCTCACGAGAGCAGCTCTCCTGAGGTCTGCAGGTACCACAGTCTGTAGCTGTTTATCCATCATAACGTCTAAACACTAAAGTTCATGTTTTGATGACTCAGCAGTTTTGATTGGATGAAGGATCAGAGTTATTCACAATAAGGCGTGTAGCTGAGCTGATTGACAGGTGGGCGCCGTGTAACGGTTTGTCAGGAGGTTTAAAACCCGCCTCAGCTCTCAGCCTGTCGTTAGCTTGACTCAGAGTTAGCCTGAGACAGCATTTCCAGCACGGAGACCGCCATCCATGGGACTCCAGCGCCCCCTGCAGGGACGCACGGGGGACTCCAGCGCCCCCTGCAGGGACGCACGGGGGACTCCAGCGCCCCCTGCAGGGACGCACGGGGGACTCCAGCGCCCCCTGCAGGGACGCACGGGGGACTCCAGCGCCCCCTGCAGGGACACACGGGGGACTCCAGCGCCCCCTGCAGGGACACACGGGGGACTCCAGCTTGTTCAGACAACATGGATCTAAAAAAAACAACTCCAAAGTCTACAGTATACATGCCAGACCAGCAGGGGGCGATGTGACTTTAAAGACAACTCGCACACTCGTCCTTCAACAGAGCGGCGTAAACATACAGAAATGATTCATGTTTTTTCTTGTATTTTACAAATTAACCAAACTCTGAAAAGCTTCAACACACAAAGCACTAAAGTGTATCTTTTAGTTACCACCTTTTCTTTAGCATTGAAGAAAAGCCAACTTTAGTTCATCTTATGTTTTATATATGTCAAGTTGAACCAAAGGCACGACTCAAAAACACAAAGTCAAAGTCTGTTTTCTTACCCAGCAGAGGTCGAATCAAAACTCCTGCACCTGCCACAAGGAAGCAGACAAACAGGGAGAGAGGGAGACTCAAGAGGAGACAGGTGAAACACATCAGGTAATCACAGGAGGGAGGGCAGGAAGCAACACAGGTTGAGTATCAAAATAAAACAGGAAACACCAGACATAAAACATGAGAATATCTAAAACAGGATCCAAACAACCAGCTGGAGACGTTCAATCATAAAATACAATAATCTGATTTAATGATTTCATTGAACGCACAAGTTCTTAGAAAATGACAAACTTTCCCCTGTTCTCTGATTTAGATGCATAAACATTCTCCTTATTTTCAGCCTGAATTTTCATGTTAAAGGAGCAACATGTAGCTCCGCCCCTAGTGTTTAAAATGAGTACTGCAGTCTAAACTGTAATCATCACAGAGAGCTGTCTCCCCCCCTCCTCTCACACAGGTCAGCATGTGGTGGACACTGTAGCTTCAGTGTTTAGCCAGCTCTGCATGTGGTGGACACTGTAGCTTCAGTGTTTAGCCAGCTCTGCATGTGGTGGACACTGTAGCTTCAGTGTTTAGCCAGCTCTGCATGTGGTGGACACTGTAGCTTCAGTGTTTAGCCAGCTCTGCATGTGGTGGACATTGTAGCTTCAGTGTTTAGCCAGCTCTGCATGTGGTGGACACTGTAGCTTCAGTGTTTAGCCAGCTCTGCATGTGGTGGACACAGTAGCTTCAGTGTTTAGCCAGCTCTGCACGTGGTGGACACTGTAGCTTCAGTGTTTAGCCAGCTCTGCACGTGGTGGACACTGTAGCTTCAGTGTTTAGCCAGCTCTGCATGTGGTGGACACTGTAGCTTCAGTGTTTAGCCAGCTCTGCATGTGGTGGACACTGTAGCTTCAGTGTTTAGCCAGCTCTGCATGTAGAGACACTGTAGCTTCAGTGTTTAGCCAGCTCTGCATGTGGTGGACATTGTAGCTTCAGTGTTTAGCCAGCTCTGCATGTGGTGGACACTGTAGCTTCAGTGTTTAGCCAGCTCTGCATGTGGTGGACACTGTAGCTTCAGTGTTTAGCCAGCTCTGCATGTGGTGGACACTGTAGCTTCAGTGTTTAGCCAGCTCTGCACGTGGTGGACACTGTAGCTTCAGTGTTTAGCCAGCTCTGCATGTGGTGGACACTGTAGCTTCAGTGTTTAGCCAGCTCTGCATGTGGTGGACACTGTAGCTTCAGTGTTTAGCCAGCTCTGCATGTGGTGGACATTGTAACTTCAGTGTTTAGCCAGCTCTGCATGTGGTGGACATTGTAGCTTCAGTGTTTAGCCAGCTCTGCATGTGGTGGACATTGTAACTTCAGTGTTTAGCCAGCTCTGCATGTGGTGGACATTGTAGCTTCAGTGTTTAGCCAGCTCTGCATGTGGTGGACACTGTAGCTTCAGTGTTTAGCCAGCTCTGCATGTGGTGGACACTGTAGCTTCAGTGTTTAGCCAGCTCTGCATGGGTCTGTAAAGCTTTCTGCGTTCTAACCTCTCTCCATGTTTCATCTCCAACATTGATCCTAGTTTGAGCAGCTTTCTGCTGCTGGAGCTTATTAGAAACATGCAGAGGCTTTTTAGCTCGGGTACAATCACTTCTATCTGAAGCAGTTCCACTGCCCGCTTCCATCGCTGCAACACCTGTTCACCTGATAACTGCTCTCATATCTGGCAAACCCAGGGGCGTCCAAAACGGCCTTCAAAGCCCCGCCTACCTTCTCTGGTCCAATCAGATCCAGAGCATTCAGGAGCAGAATCTAAAGTTAGAAGGAGGACATACTGGCTGCTGCATTGTTGTCAGAGAAGCTTCAACACAGCAGGTTTCCTTCATGATCGCACAGGAAGAGAGCAGCTCTCTGATTGGCCCTTTAGTCGTGAGATATGTCACTCAGGAAGTCTTTAAAGTTGTAAAAAGTTTTCTTGGTGTCTCTGAGTTCAGAGCTGGAGCAGGTCTCGGGTTCACGTCGGGTTGAACAGTTTGCAGAACTGAAGAAAAAGAAAAAGGTATTAAATGTCCTAAAAGTCGTCCTGCAGCAGATTCCTCCCCCCCGCTGTCCGTCTGTAAGCCCGTCTCCTGCTCTCTGATTGGTCAGACGGTTTCTGTATCTGATGTAACACAGGGTAAGCTCTGTCTGTACGCCCGCAGGTCGTCATCATCACTGGGATCAAACACGTCTTATCCTCCGTTCACAGAATCCGACTCACAAAGACGAGCAGGAGTCAAGGTTATCTCAGTCTGGAAACAGCAGTGAGTCAGAGTCTGCACGAATTCAAAGAGTTTAAACTGCAGGAGCAAAAACGTTGTTTACATCTCAGATAAAGATTCTCGTCTTCTCTAATCTCCTCTTACCTTCAAACGAAAGAAAAGGTAACGTCCCCATCAGGGAACACACAGCGCTCTGTTAGCGACACGGCTAGCTCCATCAGACCGCCATGAGCTCTCATCACAGGAGAACTACACCGTCACTTGTCTGGCGAGCGGCATGGCGCTCAGTGGAAAGTGAGCCGGTCGTGTCGAACACATCCAGAGACTAAAAGTGAAAGTTTGCACGAGCCCCGAGCAGAATGACCTGTTTTCACCGCACGACCACAAACCAGCGACTGACGGTCAGCGTGTACCTGAACAGATGTGACATCATCCAGCTGCTGAGTCTCTGTTCACCTGCAGCACGTCGACGCTCAGCTTCATATTTACTGTGCAGCTGAACTCCTCCACGTTTGTTTCCTGTGGTTAAATCGAGCTGATCAGAAAACATTTTAGTTTATTCAGAGTGACTCTGAGACAATGACTCCACTTCCAGCCCGAACACAGACGTCTGCATCATGTGGTCTAATTAGCTGGATAAGCACATTTTCCACTTTCTAAGTGAGCTCATTGGCGGTGACAAAAAGTGCTCCACGCTAAATCAGATGCCATTAGATTCATGCTGGAGGCCACAGAGAGAGAGAGAGAGAGAGCCCAACGACCTCGCACGCCCACTCCTCTGTGCTCACACATCATGATGAAATACTTTCTGGAAACTTGACTGGAAGCTGTGTTGGGGGGCATCGGGGGGGGGGGGGGGGGGTTCATGTTGTTTTTGGTTTAAAGTTTATTGCGTAATAAATCTCAGAGCTAGCCCCACCCACTCCACGCCCACTGTGACCTTTTCAAAGACGGTTGGCAGGTAACATCTGAAGTGATGACGCAGCCAGAAGCTTCCTGTGGACTCTGTCCCGAGACTCTCTCTCTGATAACCAGCGATAAGTCTGCAGCTCGCCGTACCATGATGTCATTTTAGAGAAACTTTATTCTGCTCAGCACAAGCTGTTTACAAAACACCACACTTCACTTTGCCACCTTCAAAATAAAAGCTCCACCCTTCAGTTTGTCCACTTTCAAAATAAAAGCATGGCATGTCACATGTTTACAAGAGGAAAGTGAATTTCACAGATCAAAGATGAAATATGTAACAGATGCAGAGTGCACGACGCAATATGCAACTCTCAGCTGCTGTCATGGTGCTGTGCTGCAGAAATCTGAAGAATGATTTCTTTTTTGGGGGGGGGGCCTATGGGGGGGGGGGGCTTATTGGGGAGGGAGGACAGTGGATAGAGTCTGATATCAGGAAGAGAGAGAGGAGTGACATGCAGGAAAGGAGCCACAGGTAAGAACCCGCCCGCTTGACTAAATCCTCCGTCCATGTGGCGCTCACACTAACCACGGTCCCACCAGCGCCCAGAAACATGTCTGATGACGAGACATAAACACACAGACAGGAGACCTGACTGAGCTCTGCTCCTGCACGTCTGTCTCTGCTGTGTTGTCCCTTCAGACTGATCACCTGAGTTTTGTCGTCTCGTTTCCTGAATGTGGATAAATGACGGGGATCACGGAGAGCACAGCAGCTGATGCAGCGTCTGATTGGCCGCCTGGATGTGACGCTGGAATAATGAGAAACCATCAGAATAACGAGCTGACACTGAGACCCGAGCCGTCCTCATCCGTCTCTATTTGTGTGTTTTTGTCCTCTGCAGCCACCGTCCGCTGCCTTTCATTTCACTCTGAAATGTTCCTGAGCCGAAAACAAGAGCAAGGTCGTCCTGTGATGAGATAATAAACATGACAGATTCTCCAAACAGCTTCTGTTGATGAGATCGAACCAGCAACCGTCAGTCCGCTTCAAGGAAACAGAAATATTAATAACCAGAGTTCTCCTCTCTCTCTGCTGCTCGTCACACTGAAACACTGACCACAATCTGAAGTCACCAAAACAAACAAGAAATACGCCCGTCCAGCTAGCTAGCTTACCAAGCTAGCATGCTGGACCCCCCTGGGCTCAGGTGTGTTTTTACCTCCTTGATGGTCGGCGATGGAAATTCCCTCGTTGAAATGGACGCTCCAAAGTGACGCAAGTTGAAATTGACGGAAATTCGGAAATCGCAACGACGGAAATTCGGAAATCGCAACGAAGTTGGAAATGAAATCACACTCATCCTTCACACTCACACGCTTGTGTGACTCACCTGGTCTGAAGCGGGGATCGAACCCGGGTGTCCACGTTGCCAGGCGGAGTCCATCACCGCTCGGCCGTCTTCAGCGCTGAAATCTGAGGAGAACCGGAGCGAGGAAGAAGATGAGAGCCAAGCTGAACAAACTTTATTAACATCAATGAAGAGAAACAAAGATGGCCGACTTTATTTATCCAGATCATGTTCACACACACACACCTTCAACCAGCACACACACACACACACACACACACACACCTTCAATCAGCACACACACACACACACACACACACACACACACACACACACACACACACACACACACACACACACACACACACACACACACACACACACACACACACACACACACACACATACCTGTTGTCATGGTTACCTCTCTCCCCCTGGGTAGCTCAGCTGGGAGAGGATCAGGCTTTCAGTCTGAAGGTTGTGGGTTCAAATCCCCCTCAGTCATAGTCCACTTTGATGCTGGTGTGTTTTAGTGACGAGCGGATCGATGAGTCGTTTAAAGACGCTCACAGCTGATTGGCTGCTGATGGTTTTACACTGATCAGCTGTGACTGAATCAACGACTGTCGGCCTCTGAAATATATCAGGAGACTTTTAGGACTCAGACCCCTGAAGGGTTAGACTCTTTAAGGAAGTCCTGAACCCACAAGACGAATCCTGAATCCTCTCAGACCATCAGAGTGACTCACTGCAGGTTTAGCTCAGCGTGTTGGAGGCGGGTCAGAGAGCTGAAGGTCACAGGTTTGAGTCCTGATTGGTCTGAGTTTTGTTCACACAACAACTTCAGATCAACTTTTAATGAGCTCTGATTTTTGTGTTCTTCTGGATATTTGAGACTGAAGTTAAGATAAAGCCTTTGTGTGATGGTTTTCAGGTCCTGGGTTATGTAATCTGTTCTTCTTCTGTTTCTGGACATTTGGAAGGAACTGTACATGCAGGTGACCAACATTTGATCAGGATTCTCCTCGCAGCAGCAGCAAAGAAAGCCAACATTAAGAACTGGCTAAAGACTGATGTACCGAGCCCCGGGCAGAGTCTTCCAATCAGAGACGACATCCTCGTGATGGAAAAGATCAAATCAAGGAAGAACAGTTCACTAAAGGCTGGGAAATCATATATAACTACACAGGGACACAAACATCACGTCTCAAACACAACACACAGATAATTAAAGGACCAATCAGAGAGCTGCTCTCTTCCTGTGTGATCATGAAGGAAACATGCAGCAGCCAGTATGTCCTCCTTCTAACTTTAGATTCTGCTCCTGAATGCTCACTCACACACACACACACACACACACACACATCGATGCTCGATGAAACCCGGGGACACGGCTGAGGGACAGTTTGAAGTCCTCTCTCAGCAGGTGATTAAATGAAGCAGCTCTTCATAAAGCTGCAGAAATGTTTCTCTGTTTAAAGGGACTCTGGCGAGGCCTGAAACCCTGGAGGCTTCTGGGTAGTTTTTCCTGCTAACTGAACTGAACGTTCAGTGTTTGAAACAGGAGGAAAACAAAGAAATCAATAGGACTCAGCAGCGTTTTACCTGACTGCTGCACAAAGTCCAATGGTGATCAGCAGAGGAACGATGGTGCAGAGAGCAGCGGCGCTAATGAATGCATAATAAATGATCCGAGTGTGTTTCCGAGCTGTTACTGTTCCTTTCCTGCACACGCCTAATTAACTCTTCGCTTGAGTTTTGTGAGCACTGATCGTCCACATCAGAGTTTTATTCCTCTCAGGGTCGATCGGACCCGTTTACACGTTTATACGTCTTTGCACGCCTTCACGACACGTGAAGACGTAAAGTCTGTGGGTGAAGCTGCAGCTCGACCTCGTCTGACCCCGCAGGCTGAGCTCTCACAGGACCCGGTCTGGTTCTGATCCTGGGCCCGCCTTTAAACCTTTGTACTGTTCACATTCATTCTCATGATCAGCAACCTTTCCCTCTCTCTCCGTCATGTGGCTGAAAAGCAGCTTGACCTCCAGTAACCCCAAAGTGGAGACAGATATCATGAGGGCGTGTCTACGTGATGATAATTAACCCTTTAACGTCTCCGTCAGGGGGGGTTCACAAAGACCATCAAACCCACCTGGACAGATTCTGTCCCCTGTCGTTCCTTTCATGCCCTCTGTGACATGTTCAGCTATCAGACCGTCACCTGAAGGTCCCTCCCATGTTTCTGTTTCATTATTTGACACTGAAGTCGTCTGAATCTGAAGATCTCGTTCCAGACCTAAAAGAGAGAGAGGAACCTTTGTGAGGAACAACGAATGTGGACTTCCTCTGATGTGACCGAAGAAACACGGAGCGCCGCCCGCTGATGAAGCTGAACTCAGGAAACAAATGTTGATGAAGTGAAAACTTAGTGTTTGTGTCTCAGCGTGGTTTCCATTAAGAAGCCTGCAGCTGTTCTGCATCACCACATCGTCCAATAGCATCGCTCTGAGCCGCTCCCCCAGCAGCCCTCCTGCGTTCATTGTTCTCCTCTTTAGTTTATATTTCTCCGTCTTTCTCCTCATTTCCATATCGAGCTCTCAGCGCCCAGCTGTGAAAATATTCCCATAATCCTCCCTGATTGCGGCTTCCTCAGGTATCCCCCTGCCTTAGCTTTCATTTCAGGATTTAGCGTGTTAAGCTAATTAAGCCGTCTCCCCGGTGACCCTTTTGAAGTGGAGCTTTTAACATCCTCGTCTTCCAGCGATCAAACGCAGCTTATTTAACAGCAAACAAATCCGTGACGGGAACGCGTGCTTCCAGGAGCGACTCGTCTCCCGACGCTCGGCCACAAAACCTCAAAAACAGAAGTTTGAAAGATGTTGCTCAGAATATAAAGTGAGAAGGAGACATGCTGTTTCCTTCATGATCACAGAGGAAGAGAGCAGCTCTCTGATTGGTCCTCTAAAGAGGCGCTCCTACGATGACATCAGCCGTCGCGTGTTGGATGAACCCGTTTGGACCCGGCACGCAGGCTTCACGTCCGAACGTCCGTGTGACCTTGTGATGCCCTTTAACGTCTCCGTGGTGACAGATGAAGCTGATTAATCAGTTTCTCTGCTCCACTGTATCTCTAATGAAGAGCGAGGAGTTCAAGGTCGTGTGGAGGTCGTGTGGAGGAGGAGCGAGGAGCACGGAGGGTTCACTCTGAGGACTCATATCTGACGCCGCCTCCACGCTGTCATCACGCAGGATGTTTCTACTGAGCCAGAGATGACATCAGCGACTTTGTCATCCTCTCGTACGGTCGTAGAAATGAACGCCATGTCCGAACGTTCTTATCTTAACATTGTTACTTGGTCTTCTTTGTGCGTGCGGCGTGCTCAGAGTGTGTCTCACGCCTCACCTGATCGGTTAGCTTAAAACGAAGTGTCTCGTTCACCTTCAGCGTTAAATGCAAACTATAAGAGCAGAGCCGACGCCACTCCGCGTGGTCGTCTGTCCGTTTAGAAACGGTACAGAGTCCTCAGCCAATCAGGAGGCAGCTCGTCTTTCTCTACTTGCTTTCCCTCAAGGAAGTCAGACCAATCAGAGAGGCTCTTCCTCGAGCATCATGGTCCGTTTCTAACTGACAGCAGCTTCCTGTGTCCAATCATGGAGGCGTGGCCTCTGTTTCCTGCAGAACAGCTGACGTCTCCTCTGCGCCGTCAGAGCGGACGAGAAGCTTGAAGGATGATGAAGAGCGTCTCTGAGGACTGAAGCCGTCAAAGAAACCTCAGAGAGACGAGATCTGAGCGAGCGAGGGAGGGAGCGAGGGAGCGAGCGAGTGAGCGAGGGAGGGAGGGAGGGAGTAATTGGTCAAAAAAGACGTCCTTCACTTCGGGGTTAAAGTCTTTGTTTGTGGTTAGAGTCCCTGCAGACCCTGAGGAGACACGTCTCTGCCCCCCGACGGACATCCTCCACAGAATCAAAGATCTCCTTCTCAGTCTCTGCAGACTGTTCTTTCACATTATTATGAACCTTTCTCTTCCTCATTTCAAAGGTTCACTCACTGTGGGGGGGGGGGGGGGGGGGGGGGGGGGGGGGGGGTCATCTTCAAACTGTCCCTCGTCTCTCCGGAGACGGTAAACATGAGCGGACTTCATTTGACCTCAGACAGACGAGCGCTCCCTGTTTCAATTAGAATCTGATTGTTATTTGTTTGTTATGATCGGCTTGATTAATTTGACCTGTCTAACCAGACGCACGCCACCTGATGGGACCGAGTCACACGGCGCTGTGATGGAGAGACGGCGTGTTTGAACACGTGGGTCAGTTTGAGCTTCAAACAGTGAAGAAGAAACAGACTGAAGATAATACTGAAGCCGGATCGATCCGGGTCAGACCTGCTGCAGTCATCACGCAGACAGACGACCTTCTGACCTCACAGCTTCCCTTCAGCAGACTTCCCACCCTGAGTGCATCACCACACTCCTGACCGTGAGTTAGAGCTTTATAAAGTGGCTCCAGTGAGAGATCAAACTGTCACAGCTCTGTGGACTTCATTATATCTTTGTTGTTAGAGACTTTGTAAGTGTGATCCTGTGATACACGCCTCCCATCCATCATGACGCCACAAACACCCAGCGATAAGGGCCGCTAATGTCCTCGCTGTGCAGAGCAAAAAGGGGAGAAAACAGTCGCCACGGAAAAATGTGACTTCAACCAAGTCAGCATCTTAAGCAGTAAGCAGTGAACTTTTCTGCTGAGTCATGCTAACGGTGCTCCGGAGGCCATATTCAAATATCATTGCAGAATTCGGGGCTGTGCAGCAGCTTAGCATGAGTCCCCCAAGGCCTCCACAGCCAAACAGATGTACTCTAATTCATTCTGTGTCCCTGAAGTTTCAGCTGCATGACAAACAGAAGAGAAACGAGGACTCACAGTGACGTTCACACGTGTAGCTGGAACGCACAGAGCTGCACAGAAACAAGCAGAGCGCTGTTTGTTAAAGACATGAATCCTTCTCTACATTAAAGCTCACATGACCTCCTCCTCCTCTTCTGCAGGTGAAATCAGTGTCCTCGCTCCTCTTCATCATGTGTGTGAAGTGTGTTGTTGTAAATCCACTCTGATCCTGTATTTGATCATGTCTATAAACCCCTCTATTTCAGCCCTGCTCAGAACAGGCTGTTTCTGTGTCTGTAGCTTTAAATATGTAAATGAGCTGTGTCTGACCACGCCCCCTCTCTGGAAGGGCTCGGGTGTACTCAGGCTGAGTGAGTCTGAGGGACAGGAAGTAAGCAGTTAATGAATCCACGGTAACATGACGTCACAGACGCTGACGTGCTTCATCCGCTCTCTAAAGACGCTTTCGCTTCAAAGGCTGCACGCCATTGGTCAGTTGACTTAACCGTGCCTCCTTCAGGTATTATCTTAATGATCGGTTATCTGAGGCCGGCGACACACAGAGAGATGAAAACAGGGAACGAGCTGTGATATTCAGAGATGCATCACAGTGAGAGCTGCACTTACAGAAGACAAATGATGCTAATTAACATGCTAATTAGCCTCATAATTATCCTGCTAATGTAGGTCTGCAAACAACACGGATCACCTCCGAACTCGGCATGGTCACCGGCCGCCAATCAGTTTCACGGCGTGCTGTTTTCATGTGTTCCGAGTAAAACAAAGAGCTTCAGACGGGTTCTTCCTCCGAGCAGCGAGTGTTCGAGCGTCGTGAGAGCGCTCTGCGATCAACGATCGAACACTCGAACACTCGATGTCCAGTATATCTGCAAAGATGATTATAAATGGTTTGGGACGTCGCGGTCGCCAAAGCGTGCAAAGCAACATCCTGCAGGAACACAAACATCGGTGTGAAAAACGTTGTTCAGCGAGTCAAACAGAAGTCAGCTGGTTTCAGCACCATGGACAGCGCCCTGGTTGTGTCGGAGTTCACACACTCATTCAGAATGATGACAACATTTAAGACACGACTCGTTCATTCACCGACCGCCGGCTGTGATGTCATCACTGTCGATAAACGTGCAGCTGAACTCTGGCTGAGGGTCAGCAGCAGTTTGATTGGCTTGTCCCCATTTCTGCACTTCAACATGAAAAACAGAAAAATCCCAAAACACCACAGAAGAAGAATCTGACGGCATGTTCATGTGTTTAAACTGAAGAGAGAAGTGTGAGACGTCCTGCAGAGCGGCTCACTCTGGATCTGATGCTGTTCATTGTTATTCACAGAACTCAGCAGAGTCACATTATGTAGCATCATATTAAATCTCCTTTCCAATTACAAACGCGTTTGTGCAATTAGCCGCCTGACCCCAAAGTCAATTTGGTCTCCGAGCTGCAGCACGTCTCCGAGCTGTCGGGGAAATAAAGTCCTGCATGGCTGAGACACAACGTGGAGTTTATACGTCAGAACAGACTGTGTGCACGCCGCAGGGAGCTGACGTCCGTTTCAGCTGACACTGCAACATTTTTCATCTCAATACTCAGAAGGTAACAAAGACTCCATGTGCACAAACTACAACTCCTTCAAAATAATCATGCTAACGTTAAGCTAAGCTACCTGCAGCTTGTGTGTGTGTGTGTGTGTGTGTCTGTGTGTGTGTAGAGCTCTATGTTAAAATGTCCAACTTTACAGCTGCAGTTCCTCCAGTGTCCACTAGAGTCTGTCTCCTGCAGTGAGTCAGTCTCCATAGAGCTCTATGTTAAAATGTCCAACTTTACAGCTGCAGTTCCTCCAGTGTCCACTAGAGTCTGTCTCCTGCAGTGAGTCAGTCTCCATAGAGCTCTATGTTAAAATGTCCAACTTTACAGCTGCAGTTCCTCCAGTGTCCACTAGAGTCTGTCTCCTGCAGTGAGTCAGTCTCCATAGAGCTCTATGTTAAAATGTCCAACTTTACAGCTGCAGTTCCTCCAGTGTCCACTAGAGTCTGTCTCCTGCAGTGAGTCAGTCTCCATAGAGCTCTATGTTAAAATGTCCAACTTTACAGCTGCAGTTCCTCCAGTGTCCACTAGAGTCTGTCTCCTGCAGTGAGTCAGTCTCCATAGAGCTCTATGTTAACATGTCCAACTTTACAGCTGCAGTTCCTCCAGTGTCCACTAGAGTCTGTCTCCTGCAGTGAGTCAGTCTCCATAGAGCTCTATGTTAAAATGTTTACCAATGTTTACATCTTGGTTGAAAACGGGCTGAATGTGTCTTTTGGTTATCAGATGGCGTTTGTGGATGGCGCTCGTCTCGGCATCATCACAGCTTCACATGAATCTCAAACATTCAGTCAAAGGAGAGAACAATGAAACAGCCCCACATCCAGGAACAGGTCCAGGAATAAAGAGCTGGGCTTTCATCTCCTCCTGACCACGCTGCGCTCTCATTGGTTGGATGTGTTCTTGCATTGATGCTGCAGGTTTTTGTGTGCGTGGTGTCGGAGCAGAGCGGTGCGTCCGGCGTCGGGTCGTTGGCGAGCGGAGGGGGAGAGCGTGCCAGCTGCTGTGCGGGAGAAATGACATCCCTCTCTGTGAGCGAGCAGCCGAGCGGGACTAACCGAGCGCCACGCTGTCACATCACCGCCGAAGATCAGTGTGAGCCCTGCACACGGCCCCCCGGCACAGACGGGGGGGTTTATAATCATAATCTGACATGTCATGTCGATTATTGATCCCCTCTGCAGCACAGCTGCGTGAATCAGCCATGGTAATTATGCTCACTGTGGCATTGTGGGCCTCAGATGATGATTTTCAGAAGCGTGTAAACCTGTTAGGTGTAGAAAAAAATGTTTTCAAGGTCGGGGATGAGATCCACTCTCCGGGATTAACTTTCCAACTGTATTGAATCTCAGTTTATCTTGTAATTCTGCTCCTACGTGACGAGTGTGTAATGAAGGGAGGCGGCGAGCTCTGCAGTCTTTTTAAAATCTGCCTCACTTTCAGAGACGAGAACACAAAGAAAAACTAGCTGCTGACTGTTTCCTGTTAGCAGGCGTAACTTGACGTTTTGTCCCGTTGTATTTAAAGGAGATCAATTCATCTCACGTTCACCAATAATAAATAATACATTTCACGGTCAGACGTCTCGTGAGCAGCTGAAAACGGCGGGGAGAGTCAGAAACCAGGAAGGGTCGGCCCTGAGGGAACGGATCCAGGACTTGGGGGACTGTGACCAGGGGTCCATATGGGGGTACAGGCCTCCTCCTCCCTGCTCCTGGGTGACAGGTGAGAGCCGCCTGTGTCTCTCTCTGATTGGACAGAATAACAAAAAACATGGACTCAGTCAGTGATGGTTGCCATGGTTACTTCTTCTTGTTTTGCTGCCCCCTGCAGTATCGGAGCGCCTCATGTGAACACGCAGCTGACCGCGTCCTCGGCCTCCATGTTTGTTTGTCACGCAGGGAGAGAAAGGAAACCCCACGTCGCTCACGCTGCTGTATCTTTAAACCCTCCTCTCTGGAGACTATTTCTGTTTTCAAAACGGGGTCGAGGGTGATGAGCGTGGAGGAGTCTGAAGAGTGTGTTTATCTGTGTGTGTGTGTGTGTGTGTGTGTGCAGCTTTCACAGGAAGCAGCTCGTCCATATAAAGTGGAGCAGAGTCAGCGTCTGATGGATGAGCTGATCAGTTTGATGGATGGAGCTTCAGCTCGCAGAGATCTGCCTTTCTGTCAGCGTCTGAGGAGCAGAGCGAGGAGAGCAGCGACTCCTCCTCCTCTGATATCGAAAGCGCTCAGAAGATAAAATAAGCTGAACAAGCTAACGCCTACAAACCCTCCGTGAGTCAGCGTGCATCGCTGCAAGCTGCTTTTTGTTTTTAGGGCGTCGCTCTCATGTTTTTCTTACAGATCTCAAATCAGTTTCAAAGAAGTGAAACTGAAATCCATTCGTTCAGGGCCGAGACGCTGACAGAACCTGGAGCACTTCCTACACCTCCCAGAATGCCTTGCAGGTGAGCAGCTGCATCCTCAAAGTCACTCGGCTGAATGTCTTCAGTCAAATCAGTTTGAGGATGGAGGCCACACCTCCAAGTCTTTGTCCTTTCTGTGTCACATCCTGATGGGGGGCTGGATCATCACGTTCACCTTCTGTGAAATCAAATCTGAAAAATGCTGGAGGAGCCTTTAATCAGCATTCACTTCCTGTTTGTCTCACAAGCCCAGTTAGAGATGCTAGTTCCTACTTTTGGGTTGCACCTGTCTTCTGTTCTCTGCACATCCTGTGTCTGTGCTCCTCTCCTCAGAAACATGGAGGCAGGAAACAGACGCTCCTCCTGTTCCAGGTTTTCCTGTCAGCCGGCAGAGAGCATGATGGGAGGAGCGCCGCTGGATTGGATGCTTCCTGGTTGTCAGGAGCAGAGCAGGCTGGGAAGAAAGCTGTTCAGTGGTGCTGGTTACCATGGACTACAGCGCTCACCTTTCTGTGTGTGTGTGTGTGTGTGTGTGTGTGTGTGTGTGTGTGTGTAATGTAGCACTGTGTTTGTTACCCTGTTTATTGTGATGATGGAGAAGCACAGCTCCGTGTCTGCAGGAGAGATCTCTGCACGCCGCCAACATGGTCACCACAGAAGAAGAGCGACTGTGAAACAGCTGTGAAGTCCACCTTCTCCTCCTTTTCTGTTTTCTGCTCCCATGTCCTACTTTTTCCACCAGGTGCATGATGGGTAATAATAAATGATTCTCATTGGTCGGCATCACAACAGGTTTGATGTTATCACAGGTCTTTAGTCTGATGAGAATCCTGTCGTCCAATGACAATATCACCGTCAACAACCAATGAGAGCACAGTAACCGTCAACAACCAATGAGAGCACAGTCACCGTCAACAACCAATGAGAGCACAGTCACCGTCAACAACCAATGAGAGCACAGTCACCATCAACAACCAATGAGAGCACAGTCACCGTCAACAACCAATGAGAGCACAGTCACCATCAACAACCAATGAGAGCACAGTCACCATCAACAACCAATGAGAGCACAGTCACCGTCAACAACCAGGAAGCAGCCGGACTGAAAAAAAGTGCTGCTCTGACGTGTCTCTGACATGTCTCTGACGTGTTCGTGTCTCTGACGTGTCTCTGACGTGTTCGTGTCTCTGACGTGTCTCTGACGTGTCTCTGACATGTCTCTGACGTGTTCGTGTCTCTGACGTGTCTCTGACGTGTCTGTGACCTCGGCTTCACAAAGTTTGCTTGTTTGAGTTTCAGGATAAGACAAATCGAGCTGGCAGGCACCATTATCACGATCTCCCCACACACACACACACACACACACACACACAGAGACACACACACACACACACACACACACACACACACACACACAGAGACACACACACACACACACACACACACACACACACACACACACACACACACACACACACACACACACACACACACACACAGAGACACACACACACACACACACACACACACACACACACAGAGACACACACACACACACACACACACACACCTTCACGCTCCACCTGTGGGTTTAAGATGTGATGACATCACTCCTCGAGGTCGGAGCCTCGACACAGAACTTGAACTTTGCGTGCAGACTGACGGATCGTCTTCATCCCGTTCCACAGTGAAATCTTTCCGCGTGTTGCCGTGGAGATGAAGGACGTGAGTGGGAGGATTTCTGCGTCTTATTTGCATCCTCAGCTTTTATTATTACATGAAAAAGCACCAACACTGCTGCAGTGATTTATCAGAGCGAGGACATGTTCTCACGTCCGCCTGATGTTTGCGTCCGTCTGTTCAAGGACTCCTCTGCAGACAGCGATGCATTCACTGACCGCCTCCCACACAGCTGGCAGGACTCACATTACGGCGTGCCAGCTCTCCGCTGCTTTGGCACGCAGTTAATTGTTCTTTGTGCGATGACAAATCACACGCTGAGGAGACAATCGCTCTTTGTGATGGGGGGGGATTTGTTTATGGATGTCGTTTGAAACGCAGCGCTCACCTTTGAGCTGAAAGAGCCGCGTGGAGACAAAAAGGTCAAAAAGTTTGAGCGTTGAATCACGATGAGAAATCAGCTGTTTGACATCCATCACTCATTACAGGAGATCAAGGATGGACGCTCTCTGAAGCTCCTCCCTCTTTAAAGGTTGTCATCCACAGTCTCCAGCAGGATATCCGGAGCATGTTTTCAGGAGTGCAGATTCTGTGAGTCTCCAAACTTCCATGCACAACCTTTTGATTTGCACATTGGTTCTTCCTGTTATGACTTCCACGAGGCGAGGTCTGGATTCCTAAAGACATGATGTCTTTGAAAGCATCACAGAGGTTATGATCATCTGGAGCTCCTTCAGTCCGTAGATCTTCATGAAGCTCCTGCAACAACATAAGTCTGAATGATGACGGCGTCCACGCCTCCCTCGTTAGGAGAGGCGGTATGTGGGTGGTGCGTTCAAGGACGGCTCATTTGATTTGATGTGATTCAGCAGGTTTCTGCTGCTTTGATTATTTTAAAGATGTTTGAATGAAGATGAGTCGCTGCTCCATCATGACGCCTCGCTGACATCAGACTCAGTCAGCTGTTGGAGAAAAGAAAAACACCGTCTCTTTGAATGTGTCTGTGATTTATTCAGTGTCGTCTCAGAATCAGGGGCGACGCCGTCTTAATGTGGGGGCTTTCACACCCCAGTGCATTGTGGTCCATCATTTGTGGAGCTGTGGGTGCGTCTCTGTTGTCACAGCCTTCAGTGTAAACAGAAAAGAAAGAGAGATTGACTATGACTCAAAGACTTATTGATCGTGCATCCCCGCTCTGATTGAATGTGAGGCTTTTGCTCTCAGTGGCAGAAAACACATCGAGCGGCTTCTAATCAGAGAGTCGGGGAAACATTCCTGATGTTTGAATGTTGGAGTGAAACTTTGGTTCACTTGTGGAGCCTCATTGAAACGGCTGCTTCAGAATGAAGCTGCAGCAGGATGAAAGTGTTGGTGCTGCAGGAGAGATTCACACCGCTCCACTCACCAGCCTTTTTCAACCAGGATCGGTGGTTGTGTATGTGCTGTGCTTCTGCAGCCCGCCTCTAGTGGACACTCCAGGAACTGCAGGACGTTACACTCTACAGACGCTACAGCTCTATTATAAACCATGTTGACGTATTTGTAAAGATGAGAAAAGGTTTGTTTCTCATGAAACAGATGAAGAATGTGCACCGTGGCGTGTTTCCGGTTATTTACTTGACATTAAACGTCCTGCGAGCTTGTCGTTACGTGCTTGTCGTTACGTGCTTGTTTTATTTTGCCACGCATCATTGGAGCGGTTTTTCTCGGAGGATTATGAACTGTTCCTATCAGACGCTGAGCTTGTTAGTGCGGTGGACGCTGAGAGGATGTGCTCTGATTACCTCCTGATGTAGCACCTCGCTCAACGAGCTCTTCACTGATGAATCAGCCTCCACATCAAACGTGCGTCTGTGTGGAAGGACTTCATAAAGACGCTTTATCTCCTCAACATGAGTGTGTGCATCACACGGTAACAACAGAGATCATGTGATCAACTCCTGAAGCTGCAGCGTGTTGAACATTCGGCCTTTTGTTTTCGAGCCGCCTGGCAGACGCTGGTTTTAGGCCTCGAGCTGAGCAAGAAGAAGAAGCAGCAGATGAACTTCCTGTTTCTGTTAATTCATCATCTGCTCTCCCCGATCACACACACACACACACACACACACACACACACACACACACACACACACACACACACACACACACACACACACACACACACACACACACACACACACTCTCTCTCTATTACAGTCACCTGCTTCCCATTAGTTTGATATATTTTCATGCATTTATAGGAAGCAGCCTCCCTCTAATTTGTACTAATCCGTTCCATCAGCCTCCATCTGCTCGCTCTCTCTTCAACACGGGCGGCGTTTCCTCCGTGTGGCCTCTGATCAAACCTGGCGCTCACACATAAACAGGTTCTAAATGAACGAGGGGGAAGCTCTGACACTGGACAGGGATCTTGTAGTTCTTTTGTGATCTTGTAGTTCTCTGTGATCTTGTAGTTCTTCTTGTGATCTTGTCGTTCTCTGTGATCTTGTAGTTCTTCCTGTGATCTTGTAGTTCTTCCTGTGATCTTGTAGTTCTCTGTGATCTTGTAGTTCTCTGTGATCTTGTAGTTCTTCCTGTGATCTTGTAGTTCTCTGTGATCTTGTAGTTCTCTGTGATCTTGTAGTTCTTCCTGTGATCTTGTAGTTCTCTGTGATCTTGTAGTTCTCTGTGATCTTGTAGTTCTTCTTGTGATCTTGTCGTTCTCTGTGATCTTGTAGTTCTTCCTGTGATCTTGTAGTTCTTCCTGTGATCTTGTAGTTCTTCCTGTGATCTTGTAGTTCTCTGTGATCTTGTAGTTCTCTGTGATCTTGTAGTTCTTCCTGTGATCTTGTAGTTCTCTGTGATCTTGTAGTTCTCTGTGATCTTGTAGTTCCTCCTGTGATCTTGTAGTTCTCTGTGATCTTGTAGTTCTCTGTGATCTTGTAGTTCTCTGTGATCTTGTAGTTCTTCCTGTGATCTTGTAGTTCTCTGTGATCTTGTAGTTCTCTGTGATCTTGTAGTTCTTCCTGTGATCTTGTAGTTCTCTGTGATCTTGTAGTTCTTCCTGTGATCTTGTAGTTCTTCCTGTGATCTTGTAGTTCTTCCTGTGATCTTGTAGTTCTCTGTGATCTTGTAGTTCTCTGTGATCTTGTAGTTCTTCCTGTGATCTTGTAGTTCTTCCTGTGATCTTGTAGTTCTTCCTGTGATCTTGTAGTTTTCTGTAGATAGTTGTTTTTAAAGTACACTTAAAGTTGTAATGACACTATAAAACGTTTATTTCACTTCATGTAAACATGATGACTTCAGTCCGTCAGATGAGCCAGAACGTCGACTTTAGTTCAGATTTTTTCCTCCGAAGGTTTTCAAATATTTCAGATCCATCTTATAAATGTCAAACGTCAGATATCAGAATCTCGTTACAGACTGAAGAAAAGTTATTTTTTCTATTGACAGTTGTTTGCATGTCTGAGGACAAACTGATCAGTATTCCTGGGACCTTGCTGGTTGGTGGATGTCCGGAAACGTAATGAAGCAGTGGTGAGGAGAAACACACATTCACATCACGACCGGCTGTATGTGCATAAATTGACTCACAGCATTTTGAATATTCTTAAAGTCTGCAGCTTTGTCACAGCAAATATCAGCCAGGGAGAAATGATTTGTTTCCTTCTTGTTAAAGTGAAAACAGGAAGTATCCGAGGACGTCTTTCACATCGATCGAGTGAAACTGAACTAATTGGGTCATTACGCAGCGATTAAGGGGATTACACAACAGCACAGGCCAGGCTGACATTTAAAACCTGCACCGGCAAAACACACAAATAATTCACACATAATATTCAGTGCAGCTGGAGAAATATGCATCTGAAGGCATAAATATGTATTCAGTAACGGACACGAGCTGTAGACAAACTCCTGCAGGCGTTTAGCGTCCACACAGCCGTCTCACATGGCGTTTGTCTCGCTGGTCATTTATGCAGAGCAGAGCGGTTTGCTAAATCTACTCTCTGATTTGTATTTTATTTGGCCGCTTGTATGCAAAATAGTGTGGGAGGTGAGTTTCCTTGGGGCTGTATGATAATGAGGGAAGTATCAGAGAGGAGGTGACTGGAGCGTGAGGGACGGCGGTTTGTCATTTAGGATCAAATCAGAGGATCCGTCTGAATAATTGCAGATGACTAATGCAGAGCTGCTCAAACGTGTCTCACAGTATAATACTCTGAACACACACTGGATGACTGTGTGATGACAAAGTTAAAACTACAACTACAGGATGGTGCGGCGAGGAGTGGCGTGGGGCTGACGAGAAGGCGATGACAGCGTGAGCCGATCTGAAGCAGCCAACACCTGGCCAGGTCTGCACAGGTGGGGCGGGAACATCGCCCAGCAGCGACCTGCGGGGAAACAAACACACAGTCAGACCGCCAAAGCACGACAGCAGCCCCTGCTGGTGGGAGGGCCGTCACAGCGGGACACACCTGTTACCTGAATGAATTAACCAGGACGTGGAGGTGATGTCACTTTCACCCTCCCACCTGTCGCTCCATGACCATATAAGGGCGCCGCGCACTCAGAAGTTTTTGTAGTTTTTAAGGATGAAGACAGAGGAGGGAGGGAGCGTCTTTCAGCAGAACAGCCTCAGTGTGAACACTCATTTTCATTCCTCTTCCCAAACTGCACCTCTTAATTGATTGCATTACACAGACAATTTCACTTTCTGTGTGAGGCAATTTAACGGCAGATGAATATGGCACAGGCGGGCGGTTAATTCCATGAATGCCTGTAAGGAGATCGCTCCTGGGCTGCAAACCAAACAAACACATGGAGGGAAGTTAAACTGCGTGCCATCCAGTGCTTGGTGTTATACAGACTGACCTCCGTCACACAGCGACGATGATCCGTGCTTTCAGATCAACACCTTCACAGCGCCACATCAGGGTCACGCTCTGAATATCAACACGTGTGCGCTGATGAAAAGTCCAGCTGTGACCACGACACGATGAAGAGGAGTGGACTGTGAGAGGCCGACACAGACTCACCTCGTCACTGCTGGCTGTGAAACACGCCGAGCGCTGTCCAGGAGAACTCTCTTCTATCCAATGACGCAGGCAGGAGGCGAGTGGTGTGATTTCAGGGTGAAGCAGAACCAAAAGAAAAGAACACTTTTCTCCTGCAGAGACAGAGACAGAAAGGAGACCTTCAGAGGATCCTGGAACACGTCTGTCCGGTCTCTGACTGCTAACACCAAATCCAACCAGCCGGGCGCTGACAGAGACGGATCTCCTACAACGTGCTGAGCTTCCAACACCGTCACATGTGCACATCTCTGATGCTGCTCTCTCTCTCTCTCTCTCTCTCCCTTCTCCTCCTTTTGTTTACACTTTACTTTCTTCCAGCAGCTGAAACATTTTTATCTTTTAAACACTCAGAGTGACAACAAACTACAATGAAACGACACAGAGGGCAACAAAGACACAGACTAGACATGAGCTGATCAGACACAGGTGAGACTGAAGACACAGGTGAGACTGAAGACACAGGTGAGACTAAAGACAGGTGAGACTAAAGACACAGGTGAGACTAAAGACACAGGTGAGACTAATGACACAGGTGAGACTAAAGACACAGGTGAGACTGAAGACACAGGTGAGACTAAAGACACAGGTGAGACTGAAGACACGGGTGAGACTGAAGACACAGGTGAGACTAAAGACAGGTGAGACTAAAGACACAGGTGAGACTAAATACACAGGTGAGACTAATGACACAGGTGAGACTAATCAGGGTAATGAACAAGGTAGGAAACACAAGGACAAGTACAAAGTAAAACCTGACACTGAAAACACTAAAACAAGATTTTACAAAATAAAAGAGGAGGAAGGAAACAAACACTGAGGTCAGAATGAACTAAAACAAGAACAAATCCTGCCTCTCACAACCTGGAGCCCTATAGTTCCCCTGGGGGGGGGGGGGGGGGGGGGGGGGGGGGGATTACTACATAATTGATCTAATAGTCTGGACATGGCTGAGAACAGGACCACCTCGGAGGAACATCATAAATAATCATGTGGCCCTTCTGTGCGCCTGTAATCGAAGCATGGCGTCTTTATCGTCCCCCGAGGCTGAACCTGATTTACAGTCGAGTACAAACACAACATACGAGGAGACGTGGCACATTCATCACAACACTGGAGCTGAATGGAGAGTTATTAGTGGCGTGTTGGATGAGAGCGCGGAACATGCTGCTGCTGGAGGTGTGAGAGGCAGAACTGAGCATGCTCCGTGACGGCCCACTGAGATGATGAAACACTGAAAAACCGTTAAAGTTAGGGTGGGTCATTTCCTCCTGATCCACTTTGTCAGATTCTGGTTGAAACTGTCTTTAGGTCCTGACAGACATTAATAACTCAGGTTCTCTGAAAAAGGAACAAAGTAAATCCATCATCTGTATCAGTTTGTAAGTCTGTAAAAACTTCAACCAATGTCTGCCACGAGGTACCAATCTGATGAACCAATCACAGGCCTCCCTGTCTCCCTGCTCTCGGAAGGACCAATCACAGCCTCCCTGTCTCCCTGCTCTCTGAAGGACCAATCACAGGCCTCCCTGTCTCCCTGCTCTCTGAAGGACCAATCACAGCCTCCCTGTCTCCCTGCTCTCTGAAGAACCAATCACAGCCTCCCTGTCTCCCTGCTCTCTGAAGAACCAATCACAGCCTCCCTGTCTCCCTGCTCTCTGAAGAACCAATCACAGCCTCCCTGTCTCCCTTAAACTCCTCTCCCCCATGTTCCTCTAACATGTGTCTCTATCTGTCTCCAAACCCCCCAGTGATGAGAAAAGTCCGTCCTCTCCGTCTTCTGCCTGCTCAAACATGCCGTTTGGAGATGTTCCCTTCATGACATCACAAAGGGCAGTAGCCCCTCCCCCAGGTGGGTGACACTCCCACAGCTAGGTGTTTGTTCTGCCCTCTGAGTCTGCCTTCTCACCGTAAACAATAGGACATGGAGCCAGAAAGCAGCGAGTACACCCGAGCCCTTCCAGAGAGGGGGCGTGGTCAGACACAGCTCATTTACATATTTAAAGCTACAGACACAGAAACAGCCTGTTCTGAGCAGGGCTGAAATAGAGGGGTTTATAGACATGATCAAATACAGGATCAGAGTGGATTTACAACAACAACACGACACTGATCTCACCTGAAGAGGAGGAGGAGGTCATGTGACCTTTAGATCGACTTATTTGCTGTTGAGCTAAATTCTGTAAATAAGAAAACGTTGGAGAAGATCTCGAAGGACGCTCAGTGGTCATCAAACAGCAGAGATAAACTGCGACTTTCTTCGAGAGAAAAAGTTTGAAATGGACATATTTAAAGAGTTGGTAGATAAAAAGACATCCTGTGGGAGGAGAGACCTGTTGATGATTATAACTTCATTAAAAGATATACAGATGAAGGAAGCAATCATTTCTGTTTTATTCACTCTGATTGCTTTTTCAGCTCATCAGACATTTCCCACCTCTCAGCATGACACGATAAAAACAATGAATGACACATTAAAAATGAGTTCTGTCTTCACGGGACACCAGAGGAGCTGGACAGACGGTGAGTTATTCTGAAAGTGTGAAACACACCGGCTGCTCAAACACGTGTCCAAACTACGCTCCACAGTTAAAGGACCAATCAGAGAGCTGCTCTCTTCCTCTGTGATCATTCAGCCAATCAGAGAGCTGCTCTCTTCCTGTGTGATCATGAAGGAAACCTGCTGTGTTGAAGCTTCTCTGACAACAAAGCAGCAGCCAGTATGTCCTCCTTCTAACTTTAGATTCTGCTCCTGAACTTTCAGTAAAGCTCGGAGGTTTGGAGAGTGAAGTCGTGTCCCCAGCTCCTCCCGCCGCCTGTCCACGTGTCCTTGGGTGAATCGACCCCGGGTTTCTCCGGCTGCTCTGAACGCTTTATTCAACACGCATAAGAGGAACAAGGAGGAGCTGTGGTCCACTTCAGTGACTGTTCCCTGAGAGTATCGACGTGCACGTCTTCTATTCCTCTGCTTGATCACTTCGAGGCCGTTATCATCGAACTGTCACTCCGAGCGTCTCAGCGAACAAGGCGCCCGCTCCTCTAACGACTCTGGACCTGAACCCGGAGCTCCAGTCCTTTCTACAGGACGCACATCATCCCTCTCACTTCACGCTTTCATCAGTGATCGGGCTCTCCAGGCCCTGCACGTGTTTCACCTCGGATGAATGATGCTGCTTTCAAAGACCTCGTCAGCTCTCAAGTCAACAACCTGTCCTCAGAGGGACGTTTGGTCCCTGTCTCAGTGTTTGGAGACAAAATGATCAGCGATGAGTTGAGATGAGGCGCTGCAGCAGGGAAACACCGTCCACGGAGAACTTCTTCCTGTGACGGAAGTTTCTGGTCAGAAAATGAAGCATACAATTATTTCACTTCTCCAACTTTCAAATTTCTCGACCAACTCTACGATAGATCGATCGATTTAGATATCTATCTATCTATCTATCTATCTATATATATATCTATCTATCTATCTATCTATCTATCTATCTATCTAGATCTGCTTCCCCACAGACGTCTTCCTAAACGATGAACTGTCTGCAGCCTGTGCTCTATCTAGATAGATAGATAGATAGATAGATAGATAGATAGATAGATAGATAGATAGATAGATAGATAGATAGATAGATAGATAGATAGATAGATAGATAGATAGATAGATAGATAGATAGATAGATAGATAGATAGATAGATAGATAGATCGATCGATCGATCGATCGATAGGTAAACCTGGGTAACAGCACGCGCTCGGTGTGCCTCCACTCCGTCACTCGGGCTCCGCGGTGCAGCGGCGTCTGCAGCACGGAGCTTCATTAACCACAGAGCAGAGTGAACGGGACAGGAAGTCAGACACCGACAACATCCGGTTTATTTTCAGAATAAAAGTCTCTGTGTTAACTGTTCAGAATGAATGAGCGTATGTGTGTTCTAAAGGGTTTTATACCATGTACTGTGTATTATCTCACGCTGTTCAAAGTGTCCATAAAGGCGCCGTGCTCGCCGTGCTCGCCGTGCGGCGGTGCTCACCATGCTGACGGTGAACAGCTGCTTGTTTGCTTCCTTTCTGTCTTCAGAGTTTGTGTCTCTGTGTCCTCTCTTTGTGCTGATGAGAAGTTCTCTCCTAAATGTATTCCCGTCCACTCGTCCGTGCTGCCGCTTCGATCGAACAGAATAATCCTCCTGTCTTCTTGCTCTTTGACGTTCCGTCTTAACGAAGCCGTCTTCTGACCTGCAGCTGCATCCAGATGAACAAATCCCATCAAAGTCTTCCACGGACGTCGCTCTGCTTCCCCACAGACGTCTTCCTAAACGATGTGGACGGCAGCCCTCCTCACTGTTCATTTACTCTTAGACGGCCCAACCAGACCATCTATTGATATTTGGAGTCTGAAGCTTCACGGCGTGTTTGAAATGCAGACGAGTGACAGCGAGCGAGACGGGAGGCAGACACACTTCAGTGAGCCGATGTTTGAAAGTGCAGATTCATTTCAGACTGATGAACTGTCTGCAGCCTGTGCTCAGCTCCTCCCCTCTCAGTGAGGAGGTTGCTGGTTTGAATCCTTGTCTGTCAGGAGCCTCTCTGTGTGCACTCTGTTCTCTCCGGCTTCAGTCCAATCACACGCTGGCTACCTGCTGACTCTGCAGGTGTGACTGGTGTCTGAGGATGACAGCTCTGTGATTGGCTGGTGAAGAGTTGTGTGTGACCCCGCCTCTCGAGGATGGAATATATGATCCGGAGTCTGAATGTTTTATTTTGAAATACCTGCATCCTGTCTGCGTCCTTTCCCAGAAACCTTTCGAAGACTAAACGGGAGAAAAGTTCAGGCATCATTCATGGATGTAGAAAGAGAAGGAGGAGGCGGCCTCCTTTAAACGCTCACTCTGATTGGTTAAGTGGACACAGGTGAGCTCAATCAGCGGCAGCATGACGAGCAGGTGATGGAATTATTCAGACGTCTCGAGCACAGAGGACGCACTCCAACCAATCAGAGCGCACCAACACGATACCGTGACCTCAGGTGAGCGGCTCTTTCTTCTGTTTCCACGGTAACCGCTCAATGAAGCCAAACGCAGAGAGGGATTCTGTTCAGCGCTCGAGGAAGACGAGCCAGAGTAAGCACGCCGCCGTCACGCAGCGGAGTTAGAGGAAGCACGCCGCCGTCACGCAGCGGAGTCAGAGGAAACACGCCGCCGTCACGCAGCGGAGTCAGAGGAAGCACGCCGCCGTCACGCAGCGGAGTCAGAGGAAGCACGCCGCCGTCACGCAGCGGAGTCAGAGGAAACACGCCGCCGTCACGCAGCGGAGTCAGAGGAAGCACGCCGCCGTCACGCAGCGGAGTCAGAGGAAGCACGCCGCCGTCACGCAGCGGAGTCAGAGGAAACACGCCGCCGTCACGCAGCGGAGACGTCTCTGCGTCTCTGCGTCTCTGCTTTCGATCCTTCCAGATTTATTTGTTTGTCGTTCTTCGTTACTGGACCTGATTGTTTAAAAACCCCTCCAAAATAAAAGCGTGTTAACGAGGCGTTGGCTAACAGGCGTGAAATGAAGTTGAGCAGTAAATGAAAAGCTGCTGTGTGACTCTGTTGCTTCTCTTTGTGTCTGTGTTTTAATAATCTTCTGTCTCTTCCAGACGACGGCGTCCTCTTCGCCCTCTCGGCCTCAGAGCGCCGTCATTTAAGCTACATTACATTACGCTCATAATCAGTGTGGCTCCTCGTCCGGGGAGCGTGTGCATTCATTACTTTTCAAACAGATAAGGGCGCAGAGTGTCAGTGCATACAGTTACATATGCTCCCCTTCAGCACCGAGGTACTTCCTGTTTCCCCTGTGTCTCAGGACGCCAGCCAGAGCAATTTAAAAGCTGGCAACGCCGCCTGGCACGGGCTGATGGGAGTCATCGGAGCGTGTCAGTGAGAAGAAAGATACCTGTCAGTCTGCTGGAGGGACGGCCAGTTTATTCGCCGACACATTCACGCCGTCCACCAGAACGTGGACACGGAGACACGGACACGAGTGACTCGTGGAGACACTCGTCATTAAACCGACCTTTGAGACACATCTGACCTTCGGGACAGAGAAGTTCAAAGTCCGCGGTGAAGAAAAGTCTTCAGTTTAACTTCAGCGTCCTGTTCATCGGGGCGCCACGGTCCACGCCGCTCTGCTCCAATCATACGCATCGTGTCCATTTCTGACGGAGCTCGTTGCGAGCGTGTGTGAAGCTGACAGGAAACAGAGCATCAGGTCAGTTTCAAAATAAAACACAATAAACGACTCATTTAATCCTTCACGTCATCAACATGATCTCTGTTCATGACCTTCGATGTCATTTAAAGGTCACACACGGCTTACGAGGAAGCTCTCTGATTGGCTGTTCGGAGGTTTCCTTTCTGTCCAGCTCTCACAGGTTCAGGAAAGACACGAGCACGCCTCCGTTTAACTCAACGCCTTTTGAAACTCTGATCAGACGCCACCTGTAACATGACGGACAGGTGAACGTACGTGCTGTCGGTGCGTTCCAGCCAAAGGCGATGTGACGCCACACGTTGAAGAGGACGACAACACGACAACTTTAATATGAGTCATGTGACTCCTGTTCTTTTTTACATGTGAAGCTGCTGGATGAGAATGTTATACTGCGCTGTGTGTGTGTGTGTGTGTGTGTGTGTGTGTGTGTGTGTGTGTGTGTGTGTGTGTGTGTGTGTGTGTGTGTGTGTGTGTGTGTGTGTGTGTGTGTAAATCCAGGCATGGTGCTGTGACTGCTGACCTTGGAGCTCATTATTCATTCCTATCAGCAGATCTGCAGAGAAAGTGTGCGTCTGATAGAGACTTTCCCGCCGGCTCTCTGCGTTTAATTAGATTAAGATTCACTGCGCTCCCTCTTTTCACCTCTCTTAAGCAGCTGTCTGCAGGAGACAGCGGATAAATGGCCGGCAGCTGAAAAGTGACTGGAACGGTCCGGCTCGGAAAAAGAAGCATAATGTGCTCTGTCTGTCCGCTTGATCTATGGAGCTCTCTGCTGCGGCGCGGCTCGGGCCAAATGGAGAGCTCTGCTGAATAGCGGCCATTTTGAGGATCAATACAGCCTTGGACAGTGAACAGGAAAGTTCATTAAGCATGCAAAGACATGTCACGATGAAGACATCTGAGAACAAATGTGTGTATTGATTAGTGAGGGGGAGAGACGGGGCGCTGAGGGACGCCTGTGGGCTTCTATGTGGACACAGCATTTGGGTTTCAGACTTTCTGGTTGAGCAGGGAGACAAAGTGAGGAAGCGTCTTTTAATGAAGTCATAAAGTTTATAAAGTGCCACATGCAGCCTGTAGCATTCTTTATTTTAAGAGTTCAAATCCCTCAGGATCAATAAAGTATCTATCTTTATTCTAAAACTTCATTTACAGTGTTTTATCAACAGACAAACACTTTACATGCACTGACCTAATCTGAGATTAAAAAAGAGTGAAACTGTCCTTGAACCAAGCAGCCACCTCCAAAGTTAAACAGCAAGCTGATGCTGAAGTGTAACATCCTGCAGTACCTGGAGTGTCCACTAGAGGCTGGCTGCAGTACCTGGAGTGTCCACTAGAGGCTGGCTGCAGTACCTGGAGTGTCCACTAGAGGCTGGCTGCAGTTCCTGGAGTGTCCACTAGAGGCTGGCTGCAGTACCTGGAGTGTCCACTAGAGGCTGGCTGCAGTTCCTGGAGTGTCCACTAGAGGCTGGCTGCAGTACCTGGAGTGTCCACTAGAGGCTGGCTGCAGTTCCTGCAGTGTCCACTAGAGGCTGGCTGCAGTACCTGGAGTGTCCACTAGAGGCTGGCTGCAGTTCCTGGAGTGTCCACTAGAGGCTGGCTGCAGTACCTGGAGTGTCCACTAGAGGCTGGCTGCAGTTCCTGCAGTGTCCACTAGAGGCTGGCTGCAGTACCTGGAGTGTCCACTAGAGGCTGGCTGCAGCAGCACAGGAAGTCACATACACACCCATTCAAACAGCCTGTTTTTACAGCAGACATGAACATGTTTACAGCCTGCTTCAAAAAACCAAATAGGTGTGATTAGCTCATGTCTCCATCCACACACACTGTACGGGGGGAATGTTTTGATGACTCAGCAGTTTTGATTGGATGAAGGATCAGAGTGATTCACAATAAGGCGTGTAGCTGAGCTGATTGACAGGTGGGCGCCGTGTAACGGTTTGTCAGGAGGTTTAAAACCCGCCTCAGCTCTCAGCCTGTCGTTAGCTTGACTCAAAGTTAGCCTGAGACAGCATTTCCAGCACGGAGACCGCCATCCATGGGACTCCAGCGCCCCCTGCAGGAACACACGGGGGACTCCAGCGCCCCCTACAGGGACACACGGGGGACTCCAGCGCCCCCTGCAGGGACTCACGGGGGACTCCAGCGCCCCCTGCAGGGACACACGGGGGACTCCAGCGCCCCCTGCAGGGACACACGGGGGACTCCAGCGCCCCCTGCAGGGACACACGGGGGACCGTTGCCGTGGAAACACCGGATGCACTTTGAAGCGTAAGCTGCTGCTGAAAGCTGCCGTCCTGTCGCTGTTTGAGCTGCTGTGATGAAAACGTCACGGATCTGCTCTTCTTCAGGTTTCGTCTTGTTCGCGGTCGTTTTCATCAGGGCTAGAGAGAATCACTCCCATGATTCCCCGCCAGCCTACAAACAGTTGGACACAACCAAAAGAGTGAGAAAGCACAGACTGACTTCCAAAGATCTGAAAGTTCTGAAAGTGTTGGCAGACAAGCAGCCAGATGCTTCTCTTACTCCACGTTGGCCTCATCTGATCAAGTCCTCAGAAAGACGGAGCTCGCGTCTTATACTGAA
>NC_136712.1:19642535-19652535 GCF_947650265.1 Symphodus melops
CATCAGGACCCTGAACGCACCACGATGTGTTCACGCTCCAGTGTCGGGACCCTGAACGCACCACGATGCCAGATGTCAGAAGCTGTAGTTTGGGTGGACAGCTCTGCACGTCACCATTTATTCCTCCACTTAAAAAAACCAAAAGAAGGAAAAGGCAAGTCGCTCGTTAGCTTTGATCCATAAAGTGCAAAGTTCACGAGTCCAAAGAAACAGAAGCTCATAAATAAGTCAACATGTGCAGGCCTGCCTGTACAGAACGAAGGCAAACATCGACGAGAACAGAACCAACACGCGCTGGAATGACGAGTCCCGGAGTGTGTGTGTGTGTGTGTGTGTGTGTGTGTGTGTGTGTGTGTGTGTGTGTGTGTGTCACAATGTAAAGGTGGGAATCGTCCAATCAGCAGGAAGCGCTGCAGTCGTCATTCTGCAGCCGAGACGATGGCGTCCCGGAGAGCAGCAGAGTGCGAATATTAAAGCCAAAGGAGCGAGAAAGAAAAGTGACACGACATGCACGTGGAGAAGGCGGGTCCTGTACACGCTCCTCGGCTCGGTGTAAACGCTGGACAGCAACGCCAGAACGAACCAATCAGCTTTAATCCTCCAAAATAACACTCCAGACAAAAACAAAAGCCCCTCCCCTCCGGCCTTCACACGGAGGCTTGGAGAAGGTCGAGAGCTGAAACTTTCAGCTGCTCAGGTTTTAGGTTAGTAAAAAAAAAATTGCAGGTTTGGTCGGCTCTTAAAGACAAAAAAACAAAACACGACGGCGTGCTGCAGACGAAACTGAACGCTCGCTTCAATCTGTAACATGAGAACAAAACAACCATCTGGTTCAAGTCCGCCTTCAGGGTGAACCATCCGGCTCCTCTCAGGACCCGGCTAACGCCTGGCCGTCACTCACAGCGCCCCCCGCAGCCCGGCGGATGACCCGGCCTCTTCGCACAGGAAGTGACTCCTCCTCTCGCTCCCCCCAGCAGGCGTCTCCTCCTCAAACTCGTCTTCGGTGGTGAAGCGTTTCCTTCCCCTCGTCTCACTTTTATTCGGAGTGTTTCTCTAATTCAGTTTTTGGTGTGTTTGTTGGAGGACGGTGGGGTGACGCTGCCCCCTTCAGGTGGACAGAGGAAGCAAAATAAGCACATTCTTTGTTCAGAAATGGATGAATCCACCGCATGGACACGAGACTGTAGAGAGGTGGAGGGACGGACTGAAGACATCTGCACATCTTATTTAAACGCTGAAAACTCGCCTGCAGACAAAAACAGAGAGGAGACCATCAGAGGGCGCCAAAAACACCGAAGCAACTTCCTTTAACCCTTTAATCAAGATTTATTCAAGTGCGTGTGTCTGTGTCTGTGTGTGTGTGTGTCTCTGTGTGTCTGAGTGTGTGTGTGTGTGTGTGTGTGTGTGTCTGTCTCTGTGTGTGTCTGTGTCTGTGTGTGTGTGTGTCTCTGTGTGTCTGAGTGTGTGTGTGTGTGTGTGTGTGTGTGTCTGTGTGTGTGTGTGTGTGTGTCTGTGTGTGTGTGTGTGTCTGTGTGTCTCTGTCTCTGTGTGTCTCTGTGTGTGTGTGTCTGTGTGTGTCTGTGTGTGTCTGTGTGTGTGTGTCTCTGTGTGTCTGTGTGTCTGTCTCTGTGTGTCTGTCTCTGTGTGTGTGTGTGTGTGTGTGTGTGTGTCTGTGTGTGTGTGTGTCTGTGTGTCTGTGTGTGTGTGTGTCTGTGTGTGTCTCTGTGTGTCTGTGTGTCTGTCTCTGTGTGTGTGTGTGTGTGTGTGTGTGTGTGTCTGTGTGTGTGTGTGTCTGTGTGTCTGTGTGTGTCTCTGTGTGTCTGTCTCTGTGTGTGTGTGTGTGTGTGTGTGTGTGTCTGTGTGTGTGTGTGTCTCTGTGTGTCTGTGTGTCTCTGTCTCTGTGTGTCTCTGTGTGTGTGTGTCTGTGTGTGTCTGTCTCTGTGTGTCTCTGTGTGTGTGTGTCTGTCTCTGTGTGTCTGTGTGTGTGTGTCTGTCTCTGTGTGTCTCTGTCTGTCTCTGTGTGTGTGTGTCTGTCTCTGTGTGTCTGTGTCTGTCTCTGTGTGTGTGTGTCTGTCTCTGTGTGTCTGTGTCTGTCTCTGTGTGTGTGTGTCTGTCTCTGTGTGTGTGTCTGTCTCTGTGTGTGTGTGTCTGTCTCTGTGTGTCTCTGTCTCTGTGTGTGTCTCTGTGTGTGTGTGTCTGTCTCTGTGTGTGTGTGTCTGTCTCTGTGTGTCTCTGTGTGTGTGTGTCTGTCTCTGTGTGTCTGTGTGTGTGTGTCTGTCTCTGTGTGTCTGTGTGTGTGTGTCTGTCTCTGTGTGTCTCTGTGTGTGTGTGTCTGTCTCTGTGTGTCTCTGTGTGTCTGTGTGTGTGTGTGTGTCTCTGTGTGTGTGTGTGTGTCTCTGTGTGTGTGTGTGTGTCTGTGTGTGTCTCTGTGTGTGTGTGTGTGTGTCTCTGTGTGTCTCTGTGTGTGTGTGTGTCTGTGTGTGTGTGTCTCTGTGTGTGTGTGTGTGTCTGTGTGTGTCTCTGTGTGTGTGTGTGTGTGTCTCTGTGTGTCTCTGTGTGTGTGTGTGTGTGTGTGTGTCTGTCTCTGTGTGTCTGTCTCTGTGTGTCTCTGTGTGTGTGTGTGTGTGTCTGTGTGTGCGTCTGTCTCTGTGTGTTTGTCTCTGTGTGTGTGTGTGTGTGTCTCTGTGTGTGTGTGTGTGTCTCTGTGTGTGTGTGTGTGTGTGTGTGTGTGTCTCTGTGTGTGTCTCTGTGTGTCTGTGTGTGTGTCTCTGTGTGTCTGTGTGTGTGTCTCTGTGTGTCTCTGTGTGTCTCTGTGTGTGTGTCTCTGTCTCTCTGTCTGTCTCTGTGTCTCACCGTAGCCCCCGGCCTGGATGGGGGTTTTGGGTGAAGCGCAGGCGTACAGGCTGAAGTCCTCGGTCTGAAAGCCGGCTCGGTTTAACGACGGCTCCGAGGCGCTGCGGTGGATTTTGGGTAAGGAGCGAGCCAGCAGCTCGATGGACGCCAAGATCTGATGGGGACACACGGACACACGGACACACACACACACGGACGGACACACACACACACGGACACACACACACACACACACACACCATGATCTGTGAGGTCATGAGAGCGGAGGGAAGATCCCGGGTCTGCAGGGAGACGGCGGCCTGCAGGACTCACACAGGACACAAAGACTGAACACGGCCTGAAGGGGGCGCTCACCTGCGGGAACAGAGGTCGCTCCTCCCTCTTCTTCTTCAGACAGTCGGCCATCAGTCTCTTCATGGCTTTGGGACAGTTGCTGCGCACCTTGCTGAGGTCAGGAGACAGGTAACCCCGCCCCACCATGAAGATGATCTGTGGGAGGAGCATATCTCTGACAGTGAGGGACACGTGACGCTGGACGTGACAGTAGCGTGGGCGTGACCCGCCTGAGCTCGTACCTGGTCTCTGTTGTTGATGTTGGAGTACGGCAGAGCGCCCGACATCAGCTCGTACAGAACGATGCCGAAGGCGTAAACGTCAGACTGGAAGCTGTACGGATTCTTATCCTGCAGCCGGATGACCTCGGGAGCCTGTCAGACAGAGAGCAGGGCACACACGCCGCCTGGTCACCACTCTTCTCCTTCAGACGTTTGATTGGCTCATTCAGAATCACACAGACGACTCACCATCCACAGAATGGAGCCCGACAGCTGCTCGAACTGGTGCGAGCCGCTCCAGCGAGACTTCACCGTGGCCAGCCCGAAGTCTCCGATCTTCACCGTCAGATCCTCGTGGAGGAAAATATCTGAGAGGGCGAGGTCAAGGCAAACGCTGTGCTCCTGCTCGTCTGTTCTGTGGGGGCTAAATGCACCAACACAAGGATACTGTTGCTCTTCAGGTCTCTGTGGATGATGGATTTGGCGTGCAGATAACTGAAAGACAGGAAGAGGACACGTGTTCAAACGGGGACTCTCGGGTGAAACCGTGCCAGCGTCCGTCTGGGTGAACTCACTCCATGCCCTGCGCCGTCTGCCGGGCGATGTCGATCAGCTTGATCATCTCGAACTTGGTCTCGATGATGTGCAGGTGGTGGTACAGGCTGGAGCCCTCGCACCACTGCGTCACGATGGCGAGCTGCGGCTTGGTGGTGTAGCCCATGAACAGCAGGATGTTGACGTGACGTGTTTTCCTGATGCAGACACACAGACGGCACGTCAGCCCACAGAGCTGCAGGTGAGACAACGCCATATAAGGACGTGAAAGGTGTTACCTGAGGACTCCCACTTCGTTCTTAAAGGCCTGAAGCTGCTGAGGCGTCGGAGCGGTGACGTTCAACATCTTCACTGCGACGTCACCTGAGAGCAGACGGGGAAGATGTCAGACGCCGCGCCTCCTTTGAGCTGGCGGGCGAACCTTAGCCTTGGACTTACCGTGCCACTTCCCCTTGTAGACGGTCCCGAAGGACCCAGACCCTATCCTCTGACCCAGAGTGATCTGACCCTCGGGGATCTCCCAGTCGTCGCTCGAGTCCCGCCTCCCCAGAGTTTTCTGATAAACACGACACTCGTCAACACAAACACGGACGACAGAACCTCGGGAACGTTCAGGTGACCATCTCACCATCTTATTGCGATCCTCGGACGAGGACGACGACTTGCGCTCCCTCTGTGGGCATGGCGACTTCTGTGGGGCCTTCACATTGGTCAGAGAGCCAGGTAGAGAGGCAGGGGGCGTGGCCGAAAGCCCCGTGGTCGAGCCTGGAGGAGAGGGGGGGGACCGATAGAAGAAGAAGAGAGGTGAGTGGTAAGAGCAGGCCGATGATGAAGGAGGTGAAAGTGAAGATAGGAGGTGTGTGTGTGTGTGTGTGTGTGTGTGTGTGTGTGTGTGTGTGTGTGACCACATGCAGAGGTGAGGTGAGGGGCGTGTTGGATGGCAGGTAAAGGTTTTTTAATCCCGTTACTGATTCTCCCCGACGCATTATTCAAATTATTTTGAATTCTTTATGCTTTTATTTTGTAATCTCCTGTCTTAAGCTTACTGTCACTTTACTTCCTTTTTTATTTTATTTTGAAATAAAAGGAGGAAGTCATAAAGGTGTGGTAACAGGGAGACGCTGCGTTCAGTGCTGTTGATCTACGGTGCGCCTGATGGACAAACACGATGAAAGCGACAGGTTGAGAGTATGGCGAGCACGCTGACCTCTGATTGGCTGTTACAAGCTTCGTAAATGGTTGTGATAACTCTATTGTTTCTAAACTTTTTTTTTTTTTAAAACCTTTGAAGTTATTAATTATTAACACGCTATGAAAGTCTCCGGCGCACGGCAGCAGCGCCGCTACGCTCTGCTGTCAGTCAGGCAGCGTGTTACACTAACAGCTGTCTGTCACCAGCAGGGGGCGCTACACGGACTACAACAAGCATCGTCTCTCTGCAGTGTCTGAAGGTGAGCTGAGTGACCATCTCGTCTTCGTTGTAGATCTTTGTTACGTGTGTATCTATATTGTCTATCTCTACAGACTGAACGCAGGTCGCTGTTCGCCATCCGCCCCGTCGTAAGAACGATCGTCACCTTAGTTAGCTAAATGAAGCGTCTGGTGAAGGCGTGTGTGACCAGAGAGCAGGTGAAGACAGGTGTGTGTATGTGTATGTGTGTGGGGGGGGGGCACACAGTGACACAGGGAGGGGGTGGGATGTGTGTGTGTGTGTGTGTGGGGGGGGGGGGTGTCAGGGTGAATGAGGACACAGAAACACACAGAGGCCTAACTACCTCGGAAAACAGGCTCGGGCTCAAAATCAAACACTATGTCATTGGGGTAGGAGTATAGGAGGGGGCTTGAGGTCCGTGTTCGGTGCTTCCTCAAGCAGCGGGCGGGGTGGTTCGGGGGGGCTGCAGGGCAAAGAGAAACAGACAGACCATCACTGCTCCTCCCTCTGCCCCTCCAACTCCTGACTACCACTGATGGATGGAGACGAGTGCTGGCTAACCCTCAATGTGTTAGCATGTTAGCTCGCTCTAACCTGAAACAGCATTCAATGAACTAACACCTCTGTCCTCTGATTGGTTAAGAAGATGATCAAATACAAAGACTGGAGCGTGAAGGACGTGGTTAGCTTAGCCTAGCTTGTGTTCAGTTTGGATTTATGCTGACTCATCTTGTTCAGAGGAAACCTCCCGTAAATCGACTTTAGCACACACGGCCACGCCTTCATTTAAACGCTCTTCATCAGGCCTGCCTGCTGTTGCCATGGTGATTTCGGTGCACACAGTGGGGAGGGGGGGGGGGGTCCGCTCTCGTTGTAGGAGTGTCGTACAACATCATCAGGAGATGATCCGACCGGTCGGCCGCAGCCGATCGGACCATGACGTGCGTCTTCAACATCGGGGCTACGAGTCAATGATCGGAACCCGTGCAGCGCCGCACGGACCGAATTACCGCCACAGTCCGCCACGCCTCGTGCTGCCCATGAATGAAACTCTGAGAGAAATTGTTTGGAAGAACCTGGGCGGGGCTGAAACGTCACGACAGGTGTGCGTTGATGTTTACAGTGAATCATTCTCGAGTCGGTTCGGTTGGGAGAATATTTGATGATTTGTTGATTCTGGCGCCACCAGCTGGTCGCTGCTGGTGGTTCAACAGACTGAATAAATCCTCCCACTGAATTCACTCTATAAAGAAACATGTCAGCCAATCACATTAGGCCGCTAAATCTCCTCGCCTCGTTTAACCTTCACAGACCTCGTTCTTCTTCTATGGTTTTGAGGAGGAGCGCGTCTCGGGTCGCCGGAGGTCGCCGGAGGTCGCCGGAGGCCGCCGGAGGTCGCCGGAGGTCGCCGGAGGTCGCCGGAGGTCGCTCAGCGTGCGGACTGAACTGTGAGTGTCGAAGTGAACGAGGTGAACGAGGTGCACAACTAAACACAGCTGACTGAACTTCACACACACACAGAAGACCAGAGCACGCAGACGCGGGATGGTGGGAGAACGCCACAGAATGATCCGGAAGTCTGCGTCAGTGACTCTTACCTCCGTCTGACCTGGGTAAGCCCTGATCCCGGATCAGGTCCTGGAAGGAGACAAGATGGACAAATCATTTCATATTCACTTCTCACACGCCCCGCTGCTCCCCCCTCCCCCGCTGCAGACCGTACTCGAGTACGGTACGTTTGAGTCTGATCGAATGAACCGGACTTTGGGGTCAAGTGGTCCGGGCCTGAGCCCGTCATTGGCCCTTCAGAACCTGCTGACCCAGAAAACGGCAGAGGAGCAGCCATGTTTTCTGACGGGATGCGAGGGCGCTCACTCACGTCGATGTTGACCGGCTCGATGGTGTTGATGTGAACATTCGGGGCCGAGGACGAACGGTCCCGCTGACCAAACTGGTTTCGGTGGTCCTCTTCGGTGGGCCGGAAACTGGGCGGGATGGGTATGGACTTGGACGGGGACACGGTGGCGTGGCACATCGACCTGAGGACATGAAAAAGGGGTCAGTGGATTCACTCACAGGCTTCAGAGGAACAGAAGAGGGGCCCCGGGGGGGGGGGGGGGGGGGACTGACCCTGTGGAGTCGGACGGGGGGAGGGATGGACAGGCCTCGGACACGGGGGTGGTCCCTTCAGAGGAGACCTCCTCCTGGGTGAACGGGTGGTGCTCGAAGAACTTGGACACCAGCAGCAAGCTGTAGAACAAACATCATCAGAAACCCTCAGAGTCCTGAACCCTCAGAGTCCTGAACCCCGACCCTCAGAGTCCTGGACCCTCAGAGTCCTGAACCCTGAGAGTCCTGGACCCTCAGAGTTCTGAACCCTCAGAGTCCTGAACCCTCAGAGTTCTGAACCCTCAGAGTCCTGAACCCCGACCCTCAGAGTCCTGGACCCTCAGAGTCCTGAACCCCGACCCTCAGAGTCCTGAACCCTGAGAGTCCTGGACCCTCAGAGTCCTGAACCCTGAGAGTTCTGAACCCTCAGAGTTCTGAACCCTCAGAGTCCTAAACCCCGACCCTCAGAGTCCTGAACCCTCAGAGTTCTGAACCCTCAGAGTCCTGAACCCCGACCCTCAGAGTCCTGGACCCTCAGAGTTCTGAACCCTCAGAGTTCTGAACCCTCAGAGTCCTAAACCCCGACCCTCAGAGTCCTGAACCCTCAGAGTTCTGAACCCTCAGAGTTCTGAACCCTCAGAGTCCTGAACCCCGACCCTCAGAGTCCTGGACCCTCAGAGTTCTGAACCCTCAGAGTCCTGAACCCTAAGAGTTCTGAACCCTCAGAGTCCTAAACCCCGACCCTCAGAGTCCTAAACCCCGACCCTCAGAGTCCTAAACCCCGACCCTCAGAGTCCTGAACCCTGAATCTCAGAGTCCTGAACCCTGATCCTGCAGGGTCGCTGGAGTCCCCCCATGTGACTCACTCCAGCTGGTCGTAGTTGACACACATGAGCGGCACCTCGGTGCTGCAGCGCTGGTGGAACTTGTATCCGCAGGTCTGGCAGCGGAAACCCTGGAACAGCAGTTTCCTGCAGAAGTCACAGAAGGCCAGCGTGAAGAAGGTCTTCCTCACCTGTCAATCAAAACACACCTTCAGAGTGAGGCGGAGAGAAGAGCGACCTGCTGCGTCATCATGTCAACCTGTGAGCACTCACAAAGTTATGTGTGGTGAGCGGCACGTTCTCCAACACCTCCACATGCAGCTCCTCTCCCGTCAGCCACGAGATGTCCGTGTCCCAGCCAATCGGCTTCTTCTCTCTGAAACGAGACCGGCACGCTGACCACGGGGCGTGTACACAGCTGCTGGCTCAAACACCGAGCAGCGACCCAACCGCAGGGTTTTCACCGTCACCACTTTCTAAATCGACCGTCACCACGGCGTTTGAGCTCAGCAGCACATCTAGAACATCTCAGAGTCCGAGGACCTGGACCTGGACCTGGACCTGGGAGATCTGGATGGACGAATCCTGCAGAGGCAGCAGGGGCGTTTTATGTCCAGAAGAGCCCAGAGCTAAACTGCTGTGCAGGTCCGCCATTTTTATTTTCACTAGTTAAGGAGTGATGTCTACTGAGAAAACTCAGGGGGCGGGGCTTAATACATTTAAAGAGACACACACACACCAAAACGGAGCGTTCAGAGAGAGCTGGTTTCTGCAGGGTCACATGACCTCCTCTGCTGCTTCATTCAGGTTATATTTGGACCACAGCTCAGAAACACAGATGCTTAATTTAGACCACAGGGGGGCGCTGTTTGACACTGTGGGGGGTCTGGCTGATGTGTAGATTACGGCTGCTGTGTTGGCTGGACAACATTTCCAGGCTCTAAGAATCTCTATGATCAACTCTTACAAAACAAAAGAAGAAGAAGTGATCTGAGAGGAGACGCATGAAACAAATTTTCTAAACGTAAAAAAACTTCATGATTTAATTGAATGTTTTATAAACTTCACAGCCTTTTTAAAACCTTCCCTTCAGGAGGTTAAACTCTCCGTCTGCAGTTCACAGGAGGGGGAGGAGCCGAGTGAGCAGTTTGACCCAGCAGGGGGCGCTCTGACCATCACATGCACTCTTGACCTCAGGAAATGAAGACAGTAATTATTAGGGGCGTGACTCAAACATGAGGGAGACTCTCTGCAGACAGCAGCTCACTGATTGGTGGAGAGACACAGGGTCACTACACACCTGACACAGGAAGGTGTGAGCGCTCAGGTGCTGCTGCACTCCATACACATCCAGCTAACACACTTTAGCATCGCCAACCGGACTCAGGCTCATTATTGATGCAGTAAAAGGGGGCGGGGCTTCCCCGTGTGACGCTGCAGCGTGTCAGTGAGAGACGTACCCGTCCTGTATCCTGTAGACCGCACAGCATTCTGGGATGAGTCCTCGCATCATCAGAGCTTTCTTCAACGAGTCCCTCACAGTCATCCCACAGCGGGCCGGTACCTGAACGCATCACCACATTCAGTGAAACGCTTTGAAGTGAGAAGCTGTTCAGTAGAGCTGTGAAAGACACACGTACCACCGTCCTCTGCTTGTTGGGCAGGAAGACCCT
>NC_136712.1:19657535-19672535 GCF_947650265.1 Symphodus melops
GCAGCGAGCACAGGCCGGCAGGGGGCGACAGAGAGCAGCGAGCACAGGCCGGCAGGGGGCGACAGAGAGCAGCGAGCACACAGGGAATAAACTGGAGGGTTTCTATTTATAACAGAAAAATGATAACTGATAGAATAGATGACTTTATAAAGTGAACATGTTTTATTATTTGGCTTATTTTAGAAGTGATTAATTATTAGTTTTATTTCAAAGTCAGCTTTTATTACCAAGTACATTTACACATACAGGTGTATTGGTGCAAAAACAGTTAAAGGGAACAAAACAAAAGAACTTAAATAGGACAAAATATAAGGAGCAATTACAAATATATAAAATACAATTTCAAAATGGCAAATGTAGAGAATGGGGGGGGGGGGGGGTCTTGGTCTCAGGGTCTTGGAGTTGTACAGGTCTTGGTCTCATGGTCCTGGAGGTGTACAGGTGGTGGTCTCTGGGTCCTGGAGGTGTACAGGTGGTGGTCTCTGGGTCCTGGAGGTGTACAGGTGGTGGTCTCTGGGTCCTGGAGGTGGACGGACGGACGGACGGACAGACAGACAGACAGACAGACAGACAGACAGACAGACAGACAGACAGACAGACAGACAGACAGACAGACAGAGAGATAGATAGATAGATAGATAGATAGATAGATAGATAGATAGATAGATAGATAGATAGATAGATAGATAGATAGATAGATAGATAGATAGATAGATAGATAGATAGATAGATAGATACTTTATTGATCCCGAGGGAAATTCAAGAGACGAGTACGACAGGGGCGGAGCTACTGAATGTGCGGCCACTCGCGTCGGCGCACAGGTGAGAAGTGGTGAGAAGTGGTGGCCTCAGGGTCCTGGAGGTGTGCAGGTCTCAGGGTCCTGGAGGTGTGCAGGTGGGGCCTCAGGGTCCTGGAGGTGTTCAGGTCTCAGGGTCCTGGAGGTGTGCAGGTGGGGCCTCAGGGTCCTGGAGGTGTTCAGGTCTCAGGGTCCTGGAGGTGTACAGGTCTCAGGGTCCTGGAGGTGTACAGGTTTCAGGGTCCTGGAGGTGTACAGGTCTCAGGGTCCTGGAGGTGTACAGGTCTCAGGGTCATGGAGGTGTACAGGTTTCAGGGTCCTGGAGGTGTACAGGTCTCAGGGTCCTGGAGGTGTACAGGTCTCAGGGTCCTGGAGGTGTACAGGTCTCAGGGTCATGGAGGTGTACAGGTTTCAGGGTCCTGGAGGTGTACAGGTCTCAGGGTCCTGGAGGTGTACAGGTCTCAGGGTCCTGGAGGTGTACAGGTTTCAGGGTCCTGGAGGTGTACAGGTTTCAGGGTCCTGGAGGTGTACAGGTTTCAGGGTCCTGGAGGTGTACAGGTTTCAGGGTCCTGGAGGTGTACAGGTCTCAGGGTCCTGGAGGTGTACAGGTTTCAGGGTCTTGGAGGTGTATAGATGGTAGATTACAGAGCGGATGATACGCTGCAGCCTGTGTCTGTTGCTGTGGCTGCAGCGTAGCGTGATGGAGGAGGAGAGGATGGACTCCATGATGGCGCTGTAGAAGTGCTCCATCGTGGTCTTTGGCAGGTTAAACTTCTTCAGCAGGAAGTCCATCCTCTGCTGTCCTTTCTTGATGAGGGAGGTGATGTTCAGCTTCCTCTTGAGGTCCTGGGTGATGGTGGTCTCCAGGAACAGACAGTAGACCCCGTGGAGTCACTGATGGGCTGGAGGAGGCTTCCTAAAGTCCACGACCATCTCCCCTGACTTCAGAGCGTTGAGCTCGAGGTTGTTGTCGCTGCACCAGGTCTCTGGGTGGTCAGCCTCCCACCTGTAGGCAGACTCCTCCCCCCCGGAGATGAGTCCAGTGAGGGTGGAGTCGTCTGAGAACTCAGGAGCTTGACAGACCGGTGACTGGAGCTGCAGCAGAGTACAGAGAGAAGAGCAGAACCTGTCCTGCCCTGTTATACAGCAGATCACACAGACACATTCACACACTGATGGTAGAGGCTGCTGCAGAGTAAAGAGTCCATCAGTATGAACTCATCCATTCAGACACATTCACACACTGATGGTAGAGGCTGCTGCAGAGTCCATCAGTATGAACTCATCCATTCATACACATTCACACACTGATGGTAGAGGCTGCTGCAGTATTAACTCATCCATTCATACAGTTTTATTGCTTTAAAGGATTTCCTGCTTTCATCTTTTTGAGAGCGCTGGCATGATACTGTTTGGTTTTGTTTCTGGCAGGTATGTGAGTGGCAGGGGCAGCAGCAGACGAGGTTCACCTGGCTCCATTCAGCTCATCTTATTGAAGCGCTTCAGGCCACTCCTAGTGACATGTTTGAGACCTCTGTGCTCAGTGTTTCTTCACACTGTGTGTGTGTGTGTGTGTGTGTGTGTGTGTGTGTGTGTGTGGTGTACCGGCTGGTACAGGCTCACTCTGGTTCTGATGACGGTCAGGTTCTTTGGGTTCTTTCCTTCTACACTTTGAGCATGTTTAACAGAGCGATACAAACGAAGTCCTCATGTTTAAGAGGTGACCCGAGTCGGATTTTGTAAACGTGAACCTTCAAATAAATCATGGAAACATGACAAACATGTGTCACCTTCACTGACTCTCTGAAGGGCACAGGAAGAGATTGGTAACATTTATCAAGTGGGTTTTATTTTGAAAAACACAACATGTCTGTCTCTCTTTACATCCTTTTCCTGTTAAGGTGACAACAGGAAGCGATTTTCTTCCAAACCAACACGAGGAACACGAAGCTGCAGAAGAATCCGGATCATCATGACGGTTTGTTTTTCCCTCGGTCGATGATCTCAGCAGCCGATAAACGTCCCGGTGTGTTTCATCATCTGACACTTCAGCAGCTTTTAATCATGAAGGGAGTGAACATCCCCCCCCCCCCCCCCCACACACACACACACACACACAAGTCCAAAGATGTCCACCCCCATAAACAACAAAAGAGAAACATGAGTTTCATCTCTTCTTCCCCGCTCTCTTCCCCTCGCCTTTCTTCGGTTTCCCTTTTCCTCTCAGTTTCCTCAGACGAATCATCTCCTCCTTAAAGTCCTCGTGTTCGTCCCTGAGAGGAGAAACAAACAAACATTAAATCTCTGATGTTGACAGGTTCTCTTTACAACATGTAAACTCCGAAGTGTGTGATGGCGGTGAGGCCAGCGTTCACTCTCAGGGTGCACCCCAAGTCCCTTATTTGCAGTCTCCTCGGTCCTCGGCCGAACAGGAAGTAGTTCCAAAGCCGCCATGTTGAGGATCAAAGCTCTTATAGCGAACGGAGGAGAGAGGATGGAGGAGAGAGGAGGCTGATCCGAGGAGCGATGACCGAGGAGACACGAGAGCTGACTTCACTGAAGTCTTTTCACTGACAGACACGCCCCCTTCTCGTATATCACTCAGTGATTGGACGCTGCGCAGGATCAGACTTCAGTGAAACAGAGTTTAATAGGGGAGAAAAGAGGGAGATTAAAAAGAGGCTAAACGGAGCGTGGGACATTTAAACAGATGATGAACATCAGTGAGTTTGTAAAGAGTCGCTCTGTGATGAGCTGCCATTAAAAAGAGTCTGACATGAAGATTAACAACCAAATATGAAGCTCTACAACTTCTATCAATACATCCTTCATCTTCATCATCCCTCACACTGTCTGAATGTCTGATGATGATGATGATGAAGGTCTGATCCCTCACACTGTTTGAATGTCTGATGATGATGATGATGAAGGTCTGATCCCTCACACTGTTTGAATGTCTGATGATGATGATGATGATGAAGGTCTGATCCCTCACACTGTTTGAATGTCTGATGATGATGATGAAGGTCTGATCCCTCACACTGTTTGAATGATGATGATGATGATGATGATGAAGGTCTGATCCCTCACACTGTTTGAATGATGATGATGATGATGATGATGAAGGTCTGATCCCTCACACTGTTTGAATGTCTGATGATGATGATGATGATGATGAAGGTCTGATCCCTCACACTGTTTGAATGATGATGATGATGATGATGATGATGAAGGTCTGATCTCTCACACTGTTTGAATGATGATGATGATGATGATGAAGGTCTGATCCCTCACACTGTTTGAATGTCTGATGATGATGATGATGATGATGAAGGTCTGATCCCTCACACTGTTTGAATGATGATGATGATGATGAAGGTCTGATCCCTCACACTGTTTGAATGTCTGATGATGATGATGATGATGATGATGAAGGTCTGATCCCTCACACTGTTTGAATGTCTGATGATGATGATGATGATGAAGGTCTGATCCCTCACACTGTTTGAATGTCTGATGATGATGATGAAGGTCTGATCCCTCACACTGTTTGAATGTCTGATGATGATGATGATGATGAAGGTCTGATCCCTCACACTGTTTGAATGTCTGATGATGATGATGATGACAGTTTGATGAAGAGGAGTCCGTTTTATATTCTCACTTATTGATCTTCACAAAGTTTCATCATTTAGATTCTAATCAATCATTTTCAGTATCCTGACACATAAATATCTGTGTTTATAAAATACAGAGTTGGTTGTCTAAATACAGGCTAGGTTCAGTCCAAACTGATTAATAATAATCAATAATTATAGACAATTCAAAATGAAATCTTTGAGTCAGTAGAAACTGTCCTTTTGGTTTGAAACAGACTGCAGGTTGTTCTTCAGGTGTTTGTTATCAAGAAGCACTGTAACTGTGATTGATTAGAAATAATACAGTGTGTGTGTTTGATTAGTAATAATACAGTGTGTGTGTTTGATTAGTAATAATACAGTGTGTGTGTTTGATTAGAAATAATACAGTGTGTGTGTTTGATTAGAAATAATACAGTGTGTGTGTGTTTGATTAGTAATAATACAGTGTGTGTGTGTGTTTGATTAGTAATAATACAGTGTGTGTGTGTGTTTGATTAGTAATAATACAGTGTGTGTGTGTGTTTGATTAGTAATAATACAGTGTGTGTGTGTGTTTGATTAGTAATAATACAGTGTGTGTGTTTGATTAGAAATAATACAGTGTGTGTGTTTGATTAGAAATAATACAGTGTGTGTGTTTGATTAGAAATAATACAGTGTGTGTGTTTGATTAGAAATAATACAGTGTGTGTGTTTGATTAGAAATAATACAGTGTGTGTGTTTGATTAGAAAATAATACAGTGTGTGTGTTTGATTAGTAATAATACAGTGTGTGTGATTGACTAGAAATAATACAGTGTGTGTGTGATTAGAAATAATACAGTGTGTGTGTGTTTGATTAGTAATAATACAGTGTGTGTGTGTGTTTGATTAGAAATAATACAGTGTGTGTGTGTTTGATTAGTAATAATACAGTGTGTGTGTTTGATTAGTAATAATACAGTGTGTGTGTTTGATTAGTAATAATACAGTGTGTGTGTTTGATTAGAAATAATACAGTGTGTGTGTGATTAGAAATAATACAGTGTGTGTGTGTTTGATTAGTAATAATACAGTGTGTGTTTGTGTTTGATTAGTAATAATACAGTGTGTGTGTTTGATTAGAAATAATACAGTGTGTGTGTGTTTGATTAGAAATAATACAGTGTGTGTGTGTGTTTGATTAGTAATAATACAGTGTGTGTGTTTGATTAGAAATAATACAGTGTGTGTGTGTTTGATTAGTAATAATACAGTGTGTGTGTTTGATTAGAAATAATACAGTGTGTGTGTGTTTGATTAGTAATAATACAGTGTGTGTGTTTGATTAGAAATAATACAGTGTGTGTGTGTTTGATTAGTAATAATACAGTGTGTGTTTGATTAGTAATAATACAGTGTGTGTGTTTGATTAGTAATAATACAGTGTGTGTTTGATTAGAAATAATACAGTGTGTGTGTTTGATTAGTAATAATACAGTGTGTGTTTGATTAGTAATAATACAGTGTGTGTTTGATTAGTAATAATACAGTGTGTGTGTTTGATTAGTAATAATACAGTGTGTGTGTGTTTGATTAGAAATAATACAGTGTGTGTTTGATTAGAAATAATACAGTGTGTGTTTGATTAGAAATAATACAGTGTGTGTGTGTTTGATTAGAAATAATACAGTGTGTGTTTGATTAGAAATAATACAGTGCGTGTGTGTTTGATTAGTAATAATACAGTGTGTGTGTTTGATTAGTAATAATACAGTGTGTGTGTTTGATTAGTAATAATACAGTGTGTGTGTTTGATTAGTAATAATACAGTGTGTGTTTGATTAGTAATAATACAGTGTGTGTTTGATTAGTAATAATACAGTGTGTGTGTTTGATTAGTAATAATACAGTGTGTGTGTGTTTGATTAGAAATAATACAGTGTGTGTTTGATTAGAAATAATACAGTGTGTGTTTGATTAGAAATAATACAGTGTGTGTGTGTTTGATTAGAAATAATACAGTGTGTGTTTGATTAGAAATAATACAGTGCGTGTGTGTGTTTGATTAGAAATAATACAGTGTGTGTGTTTGATTAGAAATAATACAGTGTGTGTGTGTTTGATTAGTAATAATACAGTGTGTGTGTGTGATTAGAAATAATACAGTGTGTGTGTTTGATTAGAAATAATACAGTGTGTGTGTTTGATTAGAAATAATACAGTGTGTGTGTTTGATTAGAAATAATACAGTGTGTGTGTTTGATTAGAAATAATACAGTGTGTGTGTTTGATTAGAAATAATACAGTGTGTGTGTGTTTGATTAGTAATAATACAGTGTGTGTTTGTGTTTGATTAGTAATAATACAGTGTGTGTGTTTGATTAGAAATAATACAGTGTGTGTGTGTTTGATTAGAAATAATACAGTGTGTGTGTGTTTGATTAGTAATAATACAGTGTGTGTGTTTGATTAGAAATAATACAGTGTGTGTGTGTTTGATTAGTAATAATACAGTGTGTGTGTTTGATTAGAAATAATACAGTGTGTGTGTGTTTGATTAGTAATAATACAGTGTGTGTGTTTGATTAGTAATAATACAGTGTGTGTGTTTGATTAGTAATAATACAGTGTGTGTGTTTGATTAGTAATAATACAGTGTGTGTGTTTGATTAGTAATAATACAGTGTGTGTGTTTGATTAGTAATAATACAGTGTGTGTTTGATTAGAAATAATACAGTGTGTGTGTTTGATTAGTAATAATACAGTGTGTGTTTGATTAGTAATAATACAGTGTGTGTGTTTGATTAGTAATAATACAGTGTGTGTTTGATTAGTAATAATACAGTGTGTGTGTGTTTGATTAGAAATAATACAGTGTGTGTTTGATTAGAAATAATACAGTGTGTGTTTGATTAGAAATAATACAGTGTGTGTGTGTTTGATTAGAAATAATACAGTGTGTGTGTGTTTGATTAGAAATAATACAGTGTGTGTTTGATTAGAAATAATACTGTGTGTGTTTGATTAGAAATAATACAGTGTGTGTGTGTTTGATTAGAAATAATACAGTGTGTGTTTGATTAGAAATAATACTGTGTGTGTTTGATTAGAAATAATACAGTGTGTGTGTGTTTGATTAGAAATAATACAGTGTGTGTGTGTTTGATTAGAAATAATACAGTGTGTGTGTGTGTGTGTGGACATAAACAGCTGTTCGGCTGATTGACAGCTGAACGTGATCAGCTGATGTCGCGTCATGTGACGCTGTCGAGGAAACGACGTCTCATGTGTCTTAAAGCTGATTTCCTCGGTCCTCTCTCCTCGGCTTCGTTTCCTCCGTGCATCTCTGGTGGGCGGGGCTTAGACGCAAGTGGAGGAGACAACTCGGAGGACACTCGGTGCAAATAAGGGACATGAGATTGAGCCTCAGTCCTTCCCCAGGTGTCCTGGGTGTAATCTGATGAGACACCTGTGAGGGACGACGGTCTGCACGTTTGAGTGGTCGGGGCCAGAAGGCGAGCACGAGGACGTGTCCAGGTCGAAGTGATGCACGTGATCGTAAAGCACCGACACTAGTTTCCTGTGCTGTTAGTAAACTTTGATCACCGTTCACATCAGGCTCATAAATAACGTCGGGCTCGGGAGGACCACGACCCGCCTTTCGTTTGTGCGTACCTGAACAGGCCCATGAAGCGCAGCTTCTGGGTCATGGCGTAGTAGATCTTGTGCTGGGGGTACCAGTCGTGCACCTCCTTCCTCTGGGCCACGGGGGGCTCGCTGAACAACCGCACCACCTTCATGGATTTAGAGTCTGTGGGACGAACGACCTCCCCGAAGATCTGAGCGCTCAGTCTGGCCATCCGCAGGGCGTAGTTCGACAGCCCGGCCATGGCGCCTGAAACAGAGACGAGACTTTCACAAAGACATAAAGCATGTCTCCATGTGTCTGAGACAAACATGGTGGAGGGGGACAGCAAGAGCCTCAAAAAGAGGGGGGGAGACAGATTCACTGTGATAACACTGAAGGTCAGAGAAGAACAGAGTCTCATGAACTCTACGTATCTGTGATCACTTCTATACCGACAACATGCCTGAGATTCACCCTCAGACCAAAACCTTATCCAGAGGCTGAAGACCAGATCCACTGCTGACACCTTCACTGTGTCCCAGGTCCGACAGACCCCCCAAGACAAGGTGCTCAGGAGACCGGCTCAACATGAAAGAGTCCATCAGTATTGACTCATCCATTCACACACATTCACACACTGATGGTAGAGGCTGCTGCAGAGTAAAGAGTCCATCAGTATGAACTCATCCATTCATACACATTCACACACTGATGGTAGAGGCTGCTGCAGAGTAAAGAGTCCATCAGTTTTAACTCATCCATTCATACACATTCACACACTGATGGTAGAGGCTGCTGTTAACAGTGACACTAATCAAATGGTTTCTTCTCACCTGTGTTTGTATTTCCGGTCCGTTAGTTAAACTGCAGTAAAATCTTTTAATTAAAGAGATTTAAGATTCACGTTAACCTTCACCACTCACGCAGCCATCACACTCTACTGCGCATGACCACAATCCCAGGCACCGTATTGGCCAGTTTAATTCACTTCCGGTTTATAGACACAAAAAAAAAAAAAAAATTTGAATCACAATATGATTTTAGAAAATACTACTACGCAAACATTTATGTATTAAGTGTCATTAATGTTGAATTCACCATGATGGTTTCAGTTTTTATTTTGTTTTGTTACCTTTTATTGCTGCACCAGTGTGTGTCCGTCGCTCTAAAGAGTCCCACGTGTAACAGTTCTCACATACAGTTCCGCTAACAGACCGTGGTCAGGTCTTCTCCATAAACCGTAAAAATAATAATAATAATAAAAGTAAAATAATAATAATAATAAGAAGAAGAACAACAACAGCAACATGTCTGCTCCTGTGCTCGTTTCACGTCAGTATCCAGACATTATTTAGCTTTTATGTGACATATAACATCTTTATTGATTTATCAAACGTGTTATTGTCAACAAATAACCTCCAGGTATGAAAGGTGAGAAAACTCAACGCATTTACATGAATGGGTTAAAAAACACATCCTTCAGTTTAAGTCGAGAGCTTCATATTCATCTCCTCTCTTCACCCAGAAATATTGTTCAAGTGATTATTATTACTCTTTTAAACCGGCAAATCAAGAAACTGTCACGATTAAAGTCTGAACTCTGAGATTTAGGATTTAATTAATCATCATGTCTCTTTTTAAAGTCGGCGTTGTTATTCTGAAGAACTGATTGTAATAATTCCACTTAACAAACAGCAGAGGGCGCCAGATGTGCAGAAACAGAGAAATAACATCTTTCTGATGTTTGTTATAACTTATCTAAATAAGAAGAGACAACGTGTTACTGAAGGACAGTTTCAGGTCATTAAAGGTCACACTGAGGTCACTTCATTTATCTTCAACTTTCAGCTACCAGGTCCAAACAAAAAATATAAAACTCTTTGACACCTGCAGACCTGCTGATTACAGTCTGAACTTCACCGGCTGAATGTTTCTGCTGCAGGAAGTCAGAGTGAGCTGACTGAGAGAAGGCAGCAGGATATAACCTGGAGCCAGAGGGAGGGGCTTAGACTGTCTGCACGCCACCTCTACCGTCTCTACAGACTGTCTGCACGCCACCTCTACCGTCTCTACAGACTGTCTGCACGCCACCTCTACCGTCTCTACAGACTGTCTGCACGCCACCTCTACAGACTGTCTGCACGCCACCTCTACCGTCTCTACAGACTGTCTGCACGCCACCTCTACAGACTGTCTGCACGCCACCTCTACAGACTGTCTACACGCCACCTCTACAGACTGTCTGCACGCCACCTCTACAGACTGTCTGCACGCCACCTCTACAGACTGTCTGCACGCCACCTCTACAGACTGTCTGCACGCCACCTCTACAGACTGTCTGCACGCCACCTCTACCGTCTCTACAGACTGTCTGCACGCCACCTCTACAGACTGTCTGCACGCCACCTCTACCGTCTCTACAGACTGTCTGCACGCCACCTCTACCGTCTCTACAGACTGTCTGCACGCCACCTCTACAGACTGTCTGCACGCCACCTCTACAGACTGTCTACACGCCACCTCTACCGTCTCTACAGACTGTCTGCACGCCACCTCTACCGTCTCTACAGACTGTCTGCACGCCACCTCTACAGACTGTCTACACGCCACCTCTACCGTCTCTACAGACTGTCTGCACGCCACCTCTACCGTCTCTACAGACTGTCTGCACGCCACATCTACAGACTGTCTGCACGCCACCTCTACAGACTGTCTGCACGCCACATCTACAGACTGTCTGCACGCCACATCTACAGACTGTCTGCACGCCACATCTACCATCTCCGTGCTCTAATTAACCTGCTGCATCCTGTTTCCTGTTCATCTTCACGCAGCACTCAGACAAACACACTGATTCTCTTTAGAGACGTGTCGAGGACTCTGATGCCTCGTTCTAAGAACTTTTTTAAGGTCACATCTGACCATCACAACCTTCTCGTCTCTGCTTTGTGTCTCCCTGAGACCCGTCTTCACAACTCTCTCACTCTTTAAGTCAGGGCCGTCTTTGGCCTGCAGCTTCATCAGCTCAGTCTTGGAGAAAGCTGTGAAGTGTTAGTGAGCGAGCTTCAGCAGGTAGAGGACAGCTTTAATGACACACAAAGCGTCCATCAAGCTGAGGTCAGACATGCTCATACTCTTGTGTCCAACGCAGTGGGACGTCTGTCTCTGATCCCGCTCAACAGAACACGCTCTCTCACCATGAAGCAGCAGAGGAGTATCCAGCTGTAAGAGAGAGGACTGTCACATCCTGAGAGGAAGAAGAGCACAGCATCCTTCAAAAGAGTGATTTATTTACACTGCACAAAATAAAAGTCAAAGTCCTAACAATCACTTCTATGTGAACCAGTTCTGTATCAGCTCACTGATTGGACCATCTTTTCCATGTGAGGAGCTCTGAACATTATATGAACACATGTTGTTTTTAATGGATGCTGTGACTTTATTTTGAAAGTCTGTCTCGAACCTTCTAATGATTAGATATGAAGTGTGTAAGCTCAGTGGTTTCTCTATCAGTGTTTTAAAGTGTGCTGTCAGACAGGATGTAGCCTGGGAGCTAACGCTGCGCTCGTGCAGACAGCCTGCTGCTGATTGGCTCGTGCTCTGGCCTCCTCTGAAGCAGCTGCCGTCATCCTTCAGACGTGCTGAGGATGCTGACTGAGCTCCACTGTCCCCCCTGCTGACGGACTGCGGTGATCCGGACTCATCAGGTACATGCAGGGCTGAACACACAGACTGTGTGAGGTGACTTTGAGTCTGAACGCAGCTGCTCGGTCCTCCGTCTCTGTCTGCAGCTGCTCCGTTCAATGCACCGTTTGTTTCGGTGGGTGGGGGTGCAGGGAGGGGGTGGTCTGTGTCAGATTAACGTGTCTGAATAAAGATGTGACTGATGATGTGTTTGCTTGTCGCTGTGTCCTGTCAGGCCGATGGATGCTGGAGGTTCGAGTCTGAGGTGAGATAGACGTCCTCCGCCGAGCTGCTGCAGCGCCGTGCACGAGGAGAACTCGCTGTCATTACGGGATTTATGGTTTTCTTTCCCCGCTGATCTTCGCCACAGAAAAGCTTTGTAACGGTTATGGTCCCGGTGATGTGAGCTGAGCTGGCGGGACGCCGCAGAGGAGCTGTCCGTCCTTCGAGGTGCTGATGCGGCTGTGACAGAAGCGAGTATGGCTGCCGGGAAGTTGCTGCTGTACGCCGGGCTCTCTCTGTCTCTGTGCGCCCTGGGCATGCTGGCCGTGGCGATGTGCTCCGACCACTGGTACGAGACCGACGCCAGGAGATACCGGGACCGCTGCCGGAGCTTCTCCAGCCGCCGCAAGGACCCGGGATTCATCTACATCCCCAACAACAGCCTGCCGCTGCGGGCCAGCCGGAGCAGCCCGCCCCGCTTGGAGGAGAAGCTGCTGCTGGCCCGGAACCGGCGGCAGCTGTTCGCCATGAGCGCCGCGGATGAGTGCAGCCGGCAGTACAACTCCACCAACATGGGGCTGTGGAGGAAGTGCCACCGGCTGGGCTTCGACCAGGAGATAGAGGACCTGATCCGGAAAGGTAAGAATGAAGTGTGTGTGTGTGTGTGTGTGTGTGTGTGTGTGTGTGTGTGTGTGTGTGCGTGTGCGTGTGTGTGTGTGTGTGTGTGTGTGTGAGGCCTGTGTGCTCTCAGGAGGATCAGAGTTCTGGATCTTGGACTCTGCACACCTCGTGGTGTCACTGTGTGAATGACAGGGTCTCTTCAGGGTTCCTCCTGATCCGGGGTTAGAGGAACGGTCTAAGAGGAGGGTTCCTCCTGATCCGGGGTTAGAGGAACGGTCTAAGAGGAGGGTTCCTCCTGATCCGGTCTTAGAGGAACGGTCTAAGAGGAGGGTTCCTCCTGATCCGGGGTTAGAGGAACGGTCTAAGAGGAGGGTTCCTCCTGATCCGGGGTTAGAGGAACGGTCTAAGAGGAGGGTTCCTCCTGATCCGGGGTTAGAGGAACGGTCTAAGAGGAGGGTTCCTCCTGATCCGGTCTTAGAGGAACGGTCTAAGAGGAGGGTTCCTCCTGATCCGGTCTTAGAGGAACGGTCTCTGATCACGGCTCTGTGATTGGTCATCATTTGTAGAGTTTCTTGTTCTGGTAGAGATCCTGGGGACTGTAGACGGTGAGGGACAGACCCTGTCATGGTTCCTGTCTTTGTACAGGACATCACAGGACACATGAGGAGGGTCAAAGTTTTCATCCTGAGCATGTCTCTGAAGCTCCGCCCCTCACATTGAAGTCTTCAAACAAGCTGATGCGGACAGGTGTTTGTGTGTGTGTGCTGCTACCTTTAGCGTGCTGCTACATGTTGCGTGCTGCTACATTTAGCATACTGCTACCTTTAGCATACTGCTACCTTTAGTGTGCTGCTACATTTAGCGTGCTGCTACATTTAGCGTGCTGCTAGCTTTAGCGTGCTGCTAGCTTTAGCGTGCTGTTACCTTTAGCGTGCTGCTATCTTTAGCGTGCTGCTATCTTTAGCGTGCTGCTACATGTAGCGTCTTGCTACATTTAGTATGCTGCTACCTTTAGCGTGAAGCTATCTTTGGCGTGCTGCTACCTTTAACTCACAGCTTCACGTGTCCAGCAGCTTCCTGTGAGACGGGACGTTAAGCCCTGTGCTGATCCTGCGTGTCGTACAAACAACATCATTCTCTTTTTTTCAGGATTTGGAGAGGTCAGAGGAAACACCACAAAGCCTTATCTCTACACGCTGTTTCATTCACTTTAATCCACGCTGGATTAAATCTGCTGCTTTAGGAGCGCTCCACGTTATTCTGGCTTCTCCTGTGACACATTAGCATCTGATGAGTCACTTCCTGTCTCATGATATAAATAAAGATGATGTTTGTAGTCGTATGCAAGAGATGAATCACTGAGAGAGCGTAGCGTCTTCACTCTGACATTCCTCTTCATCTTTAACTTCCTCCTTCCTCGTCTGACATGGACACCGATGAAGCTCGCACATTCATCCTCGTGTACGTGAAGCAGGAGGGCGCACACACACACACACACACACATCAGAGTGTGTGTTATACACACACAGTGTCAGAGGGAGGATGACGAGTGTTTCCTTACTGACAACAAATCTCCTAAAACACAAACATTCAGAGTCTTAGATCCTGATAATCCTTCCACAGGGTCTGAATCCAAATCCAGACCAGAGACAGCATGAACCGTCTCATCGCCTCAGGACCAATCAAATGAAAGCATACCAAAATCCAGATCACATCCGATCAGATCAGAAATACAGCAGGATCCACCTGTCATGGCCTCACTGATAAAGAGAGGGTCCTGGATCTGATCCTGGATCTGAGAGAGAAAGAGAGAGAGAGAGGATTACATCCAGGTGTGTGTGTGTGTGTGTGTGTGTGTGTGTGTGTGTGTGATCTCATACCATCTGTTGGCGCTCTGTAAAGAAAGACACGTCTCCCGTCCTGATGATGAAGCCGCTCTCAGTCTGGTCTGGGGGGGAGGGGGGTCCCTGTGTCGGATTACCTCGCTCCCAGAGGGCCCCGGATCACTAACAGGGTCTACATGAGACCGTACGGGGACTAAAGGTGGGTCAGTGTGGTGAGGCTGCTCAGGTGGTCCTCATGTGGAGGAGGTTCAGGGTCTGAGTAACACAACACACACGGCTTCACGTGGTCATGAAGCGTCCCATTGGATGATGTCACCTGAGTCAGGGTGAAGACTCAAAGATGAAAATAACATCTGCAGAAGTTGACTCAGAGAGATCTGAGTTTAGAGTCCCTCAGGTCTCCTGCACCCAAGAAGCAGGCCCAAGAAACTGCTGTTTCTAGTTGCATTGTGGGAAACGTAGGCCAACATTTTAAATCAGTATTTAAAGACAGAGTCAACAGCTGTCTCCTTCAAAATAAAACACAGACTGATCCTGAAATGAAGCTGCTCCAGTGTCCCTCCTGAGCCTCCGTACCTGTGACTGTGTCTCCTGTCCTCT